>NC_140085.1:92091133-92224295 GCF_964237585.1 Gallinula chloropus
GATCCAGGGGGCTTGCTAGCAAGATGCTTGCAAAGGGTTAAAGGGGGCTTGCTAGCAAGATGCTTGCAAAGGGGGGCTTGCGAACAGGATGAACTGCCATAGTGGTTATGTCAGAGGTGACCCTGCATAAGCAGTGTCTCCTTTGAACAACTCATTTCTAGTGTAGTTAGTCTCCAGTGATCAGTGTTCTTGAGATAATTTAAAGGGGACCCAGGACTGATAAGGAGGAAGCATCCCAAGGACGGTGGTGCCTGGGATAGATGAGAAGGAAACAGCCCAAGGATAACTGTGCCCATCTGGAACAATCCCAACTACACATGTGTCAGGGGGAGGAGGTGAAAAGTTCAACCCAATGAAGACTTCAAGCCTTCATCGCTGAGACCCCCGAGGACCACCACCAGGAGCCGGTGCGCGGGTGCGATTGGGAGGAGTTCATGGAAATGATGTTCTGGGACTAATTTTAATACGAAGCGGGACAGGTTGTGCATTTGTACAGGTGTGTTGTGAAATGCCATGAGGATGTCACATCCTACTGTATGTAGTTCAGGTGAATTTCCATGTTTGGTGTGCACGTCTGTGGTGGGGTGATCCCCTGTGCACCCGGCAATGAATAAACATACCTTCTCTGTAATGCTTCCTGAGTTGTGAAGTCAGTTTAAGTGCATCATTGCTCAGTCTGCAGAGGGTCAGGAACCCGCAGGAAGGTGTGATCAGGAGCTGGCAGTTGCTGTGTGGCACACGAGTGCACACCACCAGTCTGTCCCCACACTTGCCAGGCATTTCCCTCACATGTACATGTGCCGTTTTGCTCCATCCACCAGCACTTAACACAAGCGCCGGTGATAACTCACACGCTAAAGATTATGTCCCTCTTCCTCATCTGCTGCCAAGCCCAATGGTTAGTCTGTGGTTTAGCAAACGGCCTCTTTGGTATGCCACCCAAAGGACAGCAGCCACTTGCCTTTGCTTGTCTGGATCCCACTTGTTCCAAGTCTCCTTGGTGTTACCAGGACAAGAAGCAAGGAGGTGGTCTGTGACATCAGCAAGTCAGTGTGATGGCCGCCATCACAGTCACCATCAGAGCTGCCTCCTGAAGTTGTGCCCTATGAAAAGGAGGATCCCTGCAGCTGTCCCATAACTCACTGGTCTTGTAGACAACCTTTTTTTTTTTTTTTTTCAATGGAGAGGCTGAAACTACAGAGTTTTCCAGGCTTAGTACGAAACTGAGAGGCTGGAGAGTTTACTGCTGTGCAGGTAAAAGTCTGGGCTTAACCCTGGTCCCGGAACAGGCGACTGACCCTGTCTGCAGCTGCACTAACGGTGAAGCTACTGTTGTGCTTGGTCTTTCCTGTACTTAAATTCTTCAAAGGTCTTGGGAAAGTCAGGCTAAGTCTTTAGTTTTGCGATTAATTCTGGGGGTCTGATTAACGTTTCCAAATATCTAAAGTGTGGGACATGGGGAAATGGCCAGCCCCTTTTCAGTGGTCTGTGGGGACAGGACAAGGGGCAATGGCAGCAAGTTGGAGCACAGGAAGTTCCACACCAACATGAGGAAGAACTTTTCCACAGTGAGGGTGACAGAGCCCTGGGACAGGCTGCCCAGGGGGGTGTGGAGTCTCCTTCTCTGGAGCTATTCAAGACCCGTCTGGATGCCTCCCTGTGCAATATGAGCTAGGGAGCTGCTTTGGCAGGGGGGTTGGACCCATGATCTCTCCAGGTCCCTTCCAACCCCTATGATTCTGAATAGTTTAAAATCCACCCTTGTCAACTATCTAAGTATCTCGTAAGCTTGTGGGGGCCATTTCAGTTTGAGTGGGCTTTCTTCTTTGGTTGGTTTTGTTTTCAGGAGGACACATTATTTTACATCTGTATTTCTTAAATGTCAGTGAGGTTTCAGACAAGCTCAGGGCACCTGATGAAAACTGTTAATGCCGAAAATGTTAAATCTTCTCAGTCCTTCACCCTAAAAGTCCCGAGTGGCAGTTGCACCGTGAGGCAGCAGCCTGTCTGCGCCCACAACAACTTGTGAACTATTGACAACTTCCAGCACAGTGTGCAGAGGCTGACGGTTTTGCAGGGGGAAAAGGAAGCAGAACCGTAGGTGGTACACAGCATCTCCCCAATGGTCTTCATCAGTTCACAGCCGTCTGCAACTTTGGCAGGGCCACCAACCTCCAGGCCTGGATCTACACAAGGCTGCCCAGGGCCCCATCCAGCCTGGCCTTGAACACCTCCAGGCATCCACCAGCTCTCTGGGCAGCCTGTTCCAGCACCTCACCACTCTTTCTGGAAAGAACTCCCCCCTGATATCTAATCTAAACCTTCCCTCCTTTAGCTTCGATCCATTCCCCCTTGTCCTGCCATTGTCTGCCCTTTTAAAAACGGGTCATAAAACCGCACTGAACAAAGAGACAGTGGCCCTGGGAGTTGAGGGGTGTCTGAAGCTGCTCTTGTCTCTGAAAGGTACGCCGGCTCCCGTCTCTCCCCTTCGCAGAACTTCAGTTACCAAAAGAACCCCGAGCTGTGCTGCCTCCTGCCCTTCCTTCCCTTCCCTGTTG
This sequence comes from Gallinula chloropus, assembly GCF_964237585.1. Lineage (NCBI taxonomy): Eukaryota > Metazoa > Chordata > Aves > Gruiformes > Rallidae > Gallinula > Gallinula chloropus. Next base: position 92,093,692 of record NC_140085.1, read on the forward strand.
GGGCAGCTGGTGCTGCTCCAGCAGCGGGCTTGCTCTCGCTTGCTTTTAACCGCTGCGTTTTGCACTCCGGAGCCACCAGCACGCCCACAGGCATTCCGCGTGCAGGATCCCGGCGGACACCGGGACAGCAGGATGCAGAAGCGCAGCCCCGGGCCGTTACCCTGCAGCGCGCTTAGGGCGCGGTGAGGCAGGCCTCCCTCCCGCAGCAGCGCGGCCGCACGCTGGCGGCACGTCCCGCTCCCCGTCCCGGGCTGAGAGCCCTGGGCTGGGCGGAGGGATACGGCAGCACCCGCGCGTAGCCGCTACCTCGTACTGCGGTGCGTGGCGCGGGCTGGAGCTGTGATGTGTCTCGCCGCTCCCCTCACAGCGCGATGGCACGGAGGGTGGGGGGGGGTGTGGGGGTGTGGTGTCCGGCTGTCTTGGGGCGCGGTGGAGGGGGGACCACCCGTACCCCACTCCTCGTTAGTATAGTGGTGAGTATCCCCGCCTGTCACGCGGGAGACCGGGGTTCGATTCCCCGACGGGGAGGAGGTGATGCCTTTTAGCCCCGGGGGAGCTGCTCCCGCCTCCCCGCTCCGCCCCGGAGGGATGCGGTCGGGAACGGTTGCGGGGCGGCGGTGTTGCGTGTTCCCGCGGCCGGGGTGGGGGGTGTGGGGGGGGAGAAGCGTAGTAGCTACGCTTCTTTTGGGCAAGGAGGGCTGACTGTGTCTGTGTGCGGCCCTGCCAAGCCGCTAAACGCCGACCGGAGCGGGAGGGCGCGGAGTTTGGCTGCGGTGGTTGGCACCCGTGGTGCCCCGGCCAGAGCTCCCTGAAGCGACGAGCTCCCGAACCCCGCCTTCCCGGACGCTGTGCGGTGGCGGCGCCCGCGGGGGCAGCTCCGGGCAAGAGGTTTCACCCGCGGCGGGCGCCTAAAAGTACGTGAATCGGCCGGTTAGCTCAGTTGGTTAGAGCGTGGTGCTAATAACGCCAAGGTCGCGGGTTCGATCCCCGTACGGGCCAGTTGTCTTTTTCTCACCCCCCCCTTCCCCCCATCTCCCACAAGGTGAGGAAGGAGCCGCCTTTTGCCTAGTATTCCTTTTCTATTTTCCTTGTTTCTTTTGCTTTCGAGCTGAGAACGCGGCGCGGAAGGGGACGCGGTGACCCCTGAAAGGGAAGCTTGACGCCAGAGGGCAACGACCGCCAGCCGGCCCGGCGGGGGGGGGTCTCACCCTCAGCCCGGGGACCGGGGCCTGAAACCCGCCAGCGGTGGCGCCTGAGGAGGTGGCGGCGGGAAGCGAGCACCCGGCCACCTCGGTCCTCGTTAGTATAGTGGTGAGTATCCCCGCCTGTCACGCGGGAGACCGGGGTTCGATTCCCCGACGGGGAGGAGGCGCTTGTTTTTTTACCCAGGCCCCCGGCGTGGGCGGGGGGAATAGGACACACGCACCGTACCCCCACTTCGGGTACCCGCCCCACCCCCCGTCCCCGCTGCTCTCCCCCCCTGCCCAACCGCCGACCTTCCCCGCGTACGGAGCGGGTGCCCAGGGCAGGCCGCAGTCCTGCTCTGGTCACAGCAGAGAGGCGCAGCAGGGAAAGGCTGGTTGTTCTCCTCAGGAGGGACAGGCAGCCTTCTGATGGCAAGACTGGGACCCCCCAAGCAGAACTGGGCAGCTACTAATCCGTACTTAAATCGTGCTGCTGCTGCAGCACATTTTAGAACACCTGCCCCTTAAGCCAGTGTAGACAACCACACGCATATTTTGAAGTACCACCTTTTTTCCACAACTTCCAGACTCTATTTTAAGGTTTAAAATCATATTAAATATTCCCTTTATTCTTTTAGAAAAAAAAATATATATTTCTAAAGCATCCCAACATTTTCTGGGAGTAAGCAGTACTGTTTAGGCACAGATTAACGTTTTCATTCCACTGGGAAAAACACTTCACAGCAGCTGTACAATTCTGCAGTCACACAAATCAGTTGAGGAAGTTCTTAAGCGTGCAGGGTAGGTCCTGTGAGGGTATCGCCAGCCCTTCACCAGGCAGCATCAGCGAGGTGGTAACTTCAGGTGATCAGTGTTCACGAATGAGTTCACATATTTGCAAGTTACAACACGCCTACTGCATTGTTAAGGCACCAGGTAAGAGTATAGACACCTATACTACAATGCCGTGCAACAGCAGTTGGAATTAACTGGTTTGCAGGCGTTACTGTTCTTTCACAATGGCTCAGTGTAAGCAATCCACCTTGGTCAGGATCTGTGTCAGTGCACCCAGTCCTTGGGATTCCGCAGAACCTCCAGGATTTCTGCTTCTTTGGAGCTCTCTGGAGGGCTGTGCATGTACTCCCACCTGCAGAGAGAGGGGAAGCTGGCTCAGACTGCCCAGCTGGCTGCCACTTCTCCCACAACCATCTGTGTTTGGGCTTGAGTGGCCATTTCTGGGGACACAAAGCTACATACACAGTTGACAACCAGCGTCACAAGGAAGGTGAGATGCAGAAAGATCCCAGACAAGAAGAGTGAGGACATGAGCCCTAAAGGAAATTGCCAGCTTCAAATTTTATCCTTTGTTCCTGATGCCGTATTTTTAGCCACCCAGGGAAAATTTTTCCAGAAGCTGGACAGGAAGTGCTTATTGAACCTTGGTTTTAAAAGCAAAAGTTGATGAAAGCTGAGCTTTTAACTAAAAAGACAATTAAGAGGCATGACAGAGGGAGAAAAGTGTCAGCAATTACAAGGGATGTGTAGCACCTTTTCTTTTTCTCCCTCTCTCTTTCAGGAAGGGCCTATTCATGCTGTTAAGTGAGCTGTTTATGGTGATGAGAACAAGCAAAACCAGCAATAAAGTCAAAAGGTAAGATGGTGCTACACCAGCAGGTGAGGGACACATCTAGCACTGGCAGTGGGATGAAGCTGTATGGTAGCTTCACCTATAGGGTATAATCAGGACTGCCCCATGATGCAGGGGTAGCAGGCAAAGGTCAGTTATCCTAGTGGGGGGAAGTCACTAATCAGAGTCTTAGGAAATTCACATTAGGGTCTGTGCTACTCAGCATACCTAAATGCAACCTAAAAAAGGAGCATAAAGAGTAAATGACAGTTTGCTGATACTGCAAGCCAAATGAGGTCATCAGGTGTGAGGTGAGACCAAAGAGACGCTTTGGAGCTTCCTTACCATGAGGAAGGCTTGTCAGGACTGCCGATACGCTCACATGGTTTCAAGGAGCTACTAAACAAAAACCATGGAGCAAGCAGGAGAAATCTAGCAAGAGGTACTAAGCACAAAAAATACCACTTTTTTTGGGTCAGAAAGTAGGCTATGTTCTGGATACTTTTATCATTACTGGCAACTGGGCGAGTGTACGAGCCCAGAGAAGCATCTGCATGTATATGGACAGTTCTTGTACCAAGCATGAACCACTCCTTAAGAGAATGGACACCAGGACACAGCTTTGATGTAGTCCTAGAAAGTATTGTAATAAAAACAGTCCCTATCTGCATAGTTATGCCCTTACCTTGCAGTCAGTGGCAGAGACATAAGAATGCTTTCAATTCTTGATCCTGGTGTCAGGAGGCCAAACTTTGTACCCCTGTCATAAACCAAGTTGAACTCCACATACCTACAGGGAGTGAAAAGACGCAACAGAAAAACAGGTTTATATTATCAGCAGCTGCTTGTGCCTTCTTCAACTACCAGACACCAAACAAAACCAGCCTGCCTTTCTGCTGTGTTGAGTGTCAGAATGAACCCTGGTTAGGGGCCAACTGTTCTCTGTCATCTTCTGCAGAGGAATGCAAGTGTGACCTTGCCACACCACAAAGCATAGGGAGCAACAGATGAGAGCAGGCAAACTACTGAAGGAGAGTGTTCTGCACTGTGCTATACTAGCTTCCCCTAGGTCTCAACCCTGCTGGCAAGCTCAACACCCCAGTTTAGCTTGGTTATCATAGTATCTTTGAGGTTGGAAAAGACCTATAAGATCATCATTATGCTAGTATTCCCTTTTGTGGTGGTGGTGTCAGACATAAGAGGAGCCTTAAAGGAACTGGAAATGACCACAGGAAAAACTAGTGTGCAGTCCTCCATGCTGAAAGACACCTAAGCAGCAAGATCAGAACAAGATTTTCTGTTCTGCAGGGAGAGCTGAAAAGCAGTACAAGTCAGACAGCTCCAGGGTGCTGCCTCGGACTTGAATGCTTATGCTGTCTCTGTACTGCTCTCATGATTTCTCTGCAGAAGAGGCAGAAATAAAAGACTCTCCAGTTCTGCACAAAGCACGTGTATTCTCATTTCTCCATATGCCTGCACAATCTCAGGACATTTGTACAGGAGTACAACTGTAGCTACCAACCTCCTTAAGCTTTGGCAGCATTAATTTGTTTGTGTTCACATGCATCCTCAAAAGTCTCTTAAGTTACAGTGCCTTTGGAGCAAGCCAGAAAAAGAAACCCCTCTGTGTCTTTGCTTACCAAGAGTTCACTGCATTCTCGTTGCAGTGCCATGGTCAGATAGAACAAATATGTACATAAGAAGCTGAAAGTACTCTTGGGTACAGTTACTCCATTACTTTCTGGGGTTTAGCATCACTTCTGACCAGGAAGCAATGACTCCCTCATCCTTATGCTCCTTATTGTCACGGGGCGGTCCTATATCCCGTGTCCCTGGACTGCAGAACAGGGAGGGAGTCACGACACCACACGCCCCTTTGCCTGTTACAAAGCAGCAGCTTCTCCTGGTTTTTGAAAGAGCAGGAGAGAAAGAAACTCTGATATTTTATATGGCATTCTCTGGCAAGCTTTGCAGCACTCACACAAACAGCCCACACCACAACAGGACGGGAACCCTGCAGCCACGAAGAACCAGCCTGTTTTCTTCTCAGGAGTATAATCCACCTCCCAGGTATTCCTTTGCTCCGTCAGCACTCACCGTCCTCTCCGCAGCTGCTGCCACAGCTTCTCCTCCGGCGTGAAGGAGTCACGGCAGTGCCTCTTCACAATGGGGATGTAACTGGGCACAACAGCCTTGGTACAGCTCTTCACGAACTGGAACACTTCCTCCTTGGAGGGAGAGTCCACATCGTCAAAGAATATGCCGCCGATCCCTCTGCGCTCGTCGCGGTGCTTGATGTAGAAGTAGTCATCGCACCTAGGAGGGGCAGCAAACAGCAGTGACAACGGCTCGTGGTTTTACCCCGGCTGAGAGCCGAGATCCACGCAGCTGACTGCTCCTTAAAGGAAAAGAGCAGGGGAAGAGGGAAGGAGGGGGGGGGCAGGGGGTGAGAGGCAAGGGAAGGGAAAAGGAAGGGGCAAATAACCTCAAAACCAAGAAACTAAAAGGCCCGTGGGTTGGGATAAGGATAGTTTACTAAGATAACAGAAAGATAAAATGTAACAATGCTAACAGGACTTTAGAGCAAAAAATGTATGAAGCTGTTGATACACAATGCAGTTTCTCACCAAACCCACAACTCAGGCCGTGCCACCCAGAGCCGTCCCGGAACCCGACCGTCCCCCAAAAACCGCACGTCCCCGAGCCGCCCCCAATATCCTGGGCAGGACGTAATTGGCGTGGAATACTCTCTTTGGTCAGTTAGGTCACCTGTCCTGGCTTCGCCCCTCCTTTCTCATGAGTAGAGAAGTATGAATTGCTGAGAAAGTCCTTGACTGTCTGACAGCAACTAGAAACATCAGGGTGTTATCAGCACTGCTTTCATTTTAACTCCCAAACACAGCATTCCATCCGCTGCTACAAATGAAGTTAACTCCATCCTGACCAAAACCAGGAGAGAAACAAACACAGAACTCCAACCAGCGATGTGGCACAGGACAGCACCTGTGATGAAAACTGAGCTCCTGCAGCACCGGCTGCTGCGCTGCCCCACCAACTGCTGAGAGCCAGGAGGGTACAGCACCATCTGGAAGGCAGCCTGCTGTTCACCCACAGGGAAAACCGATGAAACAGTCTCTGCAAAGCTGCGTTACCACCACACAAGTCACTGAACATGCACCGCCCAGGCACCGTGGGAGATGCTTCCAAGGTGGAGCAATCCAATACACATCCTCTACTTGAAAGGAAGAGAGACATCTGATTTCAAAACTTCACCCTAAAAACTCATTCTAGATTTCATTCCCAGAATTACATGTAGAGCCCAAATTACGTGTAGGGCTTTCAGATGAACTCACGCTTGGAAGATAATGTATTCTTTTTGCTGTTCTAGAGAATGGCAAAAATCTATAAATCCAAGACTACAGAAGAAAGCCACTGCTGCTTAAGGAGAAATGAAAAATGAGCCAGCCTTTCTCAGAAAAAGGAGTTTTAATAGTTAAACTTGGAAGAGTCATTCTAGCAGTGGCTTTTTGTGGCTCATGTTCAAGTTTATGAAGGCGTAAGGGCAGAGGCAATTAATCTCTTTTGTATTTACCGGGAGGACATAGGTGCACAATTACTATGTTAGCTGATTCATCATATCCACACCCTATCTTGCTTCTAGCTGCTTGCTTGGGCAGCCATGCTCTGCAAGTGTTCACATGGGGGAAGACATGGAAGGGAGACAGAAACCATTAACAGCAAGGAAACCCTGCCATTCTTTTGGACTAGTTTTCCATGGATGTCTCCTTCCACAACTGCTGTTCCCAAGCAACATAAGTGGCATGGCCAGAGTGGGAGAGGCACTGAGATATAACAGATAACCTTTGTTGGGTTGGAGTTTGGTTTTTTTTCATTGTGATGAACAGGTTTTTTTGTTTTGAGGTTTCTTGAGGTTTGTTTCTTGGTTTTGTTTTTTTTTTAAAGCAGCAGGAAGAGTTAGGGGAAAAGGGTGAGTCAGAAATGCAAAAGTGAAGAAGCCTGACAAAGCCCCTATAGCTAGATTAGGAAGACGGTGTGCTAAGTGTAATGAGCTTTTACATTTGAGAAAGATGGTAAAAGGGGCAATGCTAATTAGAAGCTCAGAAGAGATTCCTGCTGCTCTGGTGGTGAGAACCACATGCCCCTACATAGCTGCTGCTTACAGCAAACACTTGTTCTGGGACTGAGAAAACTGCCTTGGTCCATACAATAGGCAGTCCCCTCCCAAGCTGCCCTCAGAGTAAGAGCAGGCACCCTCCTCTCCCACCCCCTGCAGCTGGCAATACCAGCCTACTTAACCACTGCAAAAAGCCTGACCATAATGGCAGGCACTCAGAACTGCCACTCAGAAATTCCTTAGAGAACAAGACTGTCCTCTTAGGGTGGTGTAAGATGTGTTTCTGGACTGAGTGGTTCACACCCAAGCTCCAACACCCACCTTATCTCCTGTCCTCAGACAAGTCCTGGTAGTTAACAAAAGGGTAACCCCTCCTTCCTAGATACCTCAGCCTGCAGCTGATACAATTATCAGACACAGAGCAGCAAGCTCCCACAGAACAGTGCAGGATGCCATCACTTCTATCTCTCAACACAAGAAGCACATTCAAAGTTTGCATCTTTACAGAATATGCTGTATAATGCTCGGTGAATATAAAAACAAAGGGCAGCTCTATCAAAATTAGGAAACTTCTATAGTAAGGACATGGAAGCTCCTTTACCTACTTGGCAGAAAAAACACAAGGTAACAAAGGTCAAACTGAAGGCAGAAAAACTGGTGGCATTTGCAGAGCTGCAGCGTTGGCTTAAGAGCTCACACTGAAGTCATGCACATTTACCATGAGTTCATGGTAAGGAGAATTAGTGCAAGTCCACAGGGCAAAGGCCTTGTCCTAGTTTAATACCAAAGGCTAAAAGGAAATTTTGAATTGACTAGTGAGGTCTGTGGCTTACAAAAATCTTGGGTTTTATTCAGGCTGTGGATTTATGGTCTGAGTTGTCAGCCCTCTGATTTGAAAAGATCTGTGCCTCTCTGCTGGCTTTCATTAGGGTCTGCTGATACTCAGAAGGCAGGGCAGAGCCTGCTGTTCTGGAATGGACTTAAATGGCGATACCCAGTGCCACCTTCTGCTCCAGCAAAGGGAACACAAGCACATCTCTCCCCACATACCATTTCTTGTACTTGGGATACAGCTTCAGATCATGCTTGTCACAGGCTTCTTTCAAGGTCTTGTGGAAATGAACGGCATCCTCTTCGTTCAGGTAAGTTGGGGTGAGGTCTGACCCACCGCCAAACCACCACTGTTTTGTTCCTACAGAAGAGAGGCAAGCGGCGACATTTTTCTTTTAAACTTCCAAAAATAAACACTTTGCTGTTGGTTCACCAAGAACTAACAACTACTTTTGCAATAGAAAACCCAATCATTATTCAGTGGTGTCCCTAAACCTCAATCGTGAAAGATTCCGTGTTTGAGGCAGCGAGATGACCAGTGACTTCAGGAAAACATGAAACAGGTTCTCAAGCAGTGAAAACCATTTGTTCGATGCTTTGGACCAGTTCATAACCTCCTACATTCTAACTTCAACCTGAAACCCGTGGAGTGATCTGCAGAAGGCACACTGCAAGCCCCTTTACCCGATGCAAGCGTCACACTCCTGGCACAGCTGGGAACAAACCTGGACCGGTTCCTAACCTCTTGCCCTAGCCATGCGTTCACGCTTGCTTCATGTGGAGTCACACATTTCACATGTACTTTACTGGCTTAACATTCTTACCATCTGCTTCTTCGATTTCGAAGTATCTGTAGTTGAAGTGCATGGTTGGGACATGAGGGTTCTTGGGATGGATAACTGAACTGACGCCCATGGCGCAAAAAGGCAGCTTCCCTGGATAAACAGATGCACAGGAGAAAAAAAAAACACCTTCAGCTTTCCAAATAACTTATTATCACTTAAGGAATATCACTGTTTTTCCTTAGGTTCCAAAGCTACTGTTCCACCACAAGGAAGTTTCCCACATTTGGTCACTGTAATTATTAATCAGCGTGCAATTTACTTCCCATCCACACACTTCTCTGTGCGCCTAAATGCTGTTTTTGGTGTTTGCCCTAAACTGTGACAGTATGTTGGAGCACCTGTCAGCTGAAGATGGTGTAAAACCTGCTGCTAAGGCTCTCCACCACAACCAGTCCTCAGCACTACCCTTTGCTGCATGAACGTGGGTTCAGTCCTCTTCAGCCTTCAGGTCTTTCTCAGTTCTCTCTGCCCACCTCTTCGGTACCTAACTCCGATTTCACAGCATCATTACTGAGAACCAACCTGTCTCTGCAGCTCACTGCTCAACGCAGCGAGATCAGAGGAGCGGCACTTCTGACACCTAGGGTTTTTTTAGGGGTCTGGAAGTCCACCTACCAGGCTTATTGGTCAGAAACCACCGTGCTAGGAAGGGAACCTTCCCCTGAGCGCTGCTCAGCGGCTTCCCCGCGTTCCGACTGCTGCCGAAGCACCCGCACGGGAACACTCGAGGCAAGGCGAGCCGGTCCCCCAGCCCAGCTCCCCGCCGCACACCTTACCGTCTTTGGCCTTGAGCGACTTCCCTCTGCTCCTCATCTGCCGCGCCGCCTCCTCGGACAGGACCCCGGACACCACGGACACGTTCACGCCCGCCTTCTCGAAGACCTGGCCGTCCTGCAGCACGCAGCTGATGCCGCCTCCCCCTGCCAAATGCCAGCGTTACCCCGCGCCGGGCTGACCGAGCCCGGGGTGACCCCCGCGGCTCCCCCCCCCCCCCCCCCGTACCTTCCTTCCTCTCCCAGGTGTCGATGGAGAAGGTGGCGCCGGGGTCCACGGCGGCCAGGGCGCGGCACACCTCCCCTTGCGTCTCCATGATGAGCAGCTCCATGCGGCTCCGCAGCTCCCGCCGCTGCCGCCGCAGCTCCCGCAGCCCGCTCACCGGCGGCGCCATGAACCGCTTCCGCAGCTCTTCCTCCTCCTTCTCATCCTCTTCGGACGCCGCCATCGCGGCCCGCTGCCGCTGCCACAACCCCAGCCCCAGCCCGCCCAGCGCCCCCGCCCCCCACAGCGCGGCCCGCCGCCGCCACCGGCCCGCCGCCGCCACCGCTCCCGGCGGCGCGGAGCCCAGCGCCCGCCGCCCCACCGCGGTGGCGAGGGCGGGCGAGCCGCGGGCGGTGCTGGCCACACGGGCAGCCCCGCGAAGCAGCTGCACGGCTGCCGCCATGACGGACACCGGAGCCGCACTGTCGGCGGGGCGGAGCGGGGCCGGGCCGGGCGGAGCGGGGGCCGGGCCGAGCCGGGGCGGAGCGGGGGCCGGGCCGGGCGGAGCGGGGCCGGGCTGGGCAGCTCGGCGCGTTGTATAAATACGCGTTTGGGTACGTATGGGAGGGTCTGCTCCAGGACGGTATTCTGACGTGGTGTAAGGGGCTCCGCAGCCGCTCTTCACTCCGCCCGGCTGTGTCGGTGGTGCGGCTGGGAGAGGCAGCGGCGGGGGGAGCCCGCCCGGTGCGGGTTTGGGAGAGGGGGCTGCAGTGTTTGCCCCCATAGAGCGTTTCTGCGTCCTAGTACCGCATAACCCGGTTTCGTCAGTGCAGCCGCTGCGGACTGCGCTCGTGTGAGTACAGGCTCGTACGCAGGGCCGGGCAGGGCTGGAGTAGCAATAAAGGTGTCATTTCCTTGAGCTGTCCCGTGAACCAGACGGAATCGCTCACCTCTGTGTGGCATCGCTGGCTTTGCGCTCACAGTAATGATTTCTTAGAATCCCATCAGTTTGTGGGCTCACCGCCTCAGTATTCCTCAGGGGCTTGAGAGGGTGTGTGCTGCTGCCGCCCTTGTTCTTCCTCGAGTTGAGGCACTGTTGGTTTGGGGTTTTTTCTCCAACAGGAATTCAGAGTGGTAAGGGGAAGGGTTATGTAGAGACAGGTGTTGAAAGGTACTGTATGGCACCAGTTTACAGTTCAGAGTTTGATTTTTCTTGGTGCTGATACGTTGGCACTGTGTTGAAATGGTTTTGTATTTTCTCGTCTGCCTTGTCATCAGCTGCATCAACAGTGGGACAGGGCAACAAGCCATCTAGCTCAAGGGACTTCAGCAACCAAATGAAAGGCCAGTTTTCCTCGAGCAAGCACCTAAGTGACAGTGCAGCCATTGGTGATGTGCTGAAGTGAGCGCTAGGAGTTTCCTTTCAAATCAAACAGGTGATTTTATTAATGTTACATTTTAAAATAAGGACATTATTTTCTAGCAAGTAGTGACATTTATTAAACCTGACATTTATTGAGGACTCAAGAGGGTTCAGCTGAGGAAAAATAACATCTACCTCAAAAGCCCAGCCAGGTTTCTAATTTGGTATGAGACTGTTCTTGGAAACAGTGAGCTTCTGGTATCTCAGGACTGGTTTCCACCTGTAGTACCCACGAGGACATCAGTTTCAAAGGTAGCTCTGGGGAAGGCAGGGAGATTTGTCCCTAATATAGACCAGGGCTTCATTAGCTGTCTCTCTTCACTAGAGGTATTTTAATTTTTTTGGGGGGGAGAAGAGGAGATGCCTGTAAAATAATAACGTTCATTTGGAGTCTTAGTCCATTTGCTCATTTCTAATCTGATTCTGCTCTTTGGCAGCAGAGGATGCTGTGAAGCTGCTGAAGTTCTGCAACTAGGGCCTGAGCTGGGCTCTCTTCTGCCATCAGCTGGAGGGCAGGATGCCTCCTGAGCCAGGAGATCTCAGCCACTGGAGATGGGAGTGAGGGAAGTAATGTGTCACTAATTGCCTGAGAGATCTGTGGCTGTAGGAGAAGGGCACTATCATCTTAAAGGCTGTGATAAGTCTGCTTAATTTGGCTGCACTAAGCAGCTTTCCACAGTTCTTTATCCAGGGCTGGCTCAGATCAGTTTCTTCTTGAATTGCATCCTCTGGATTTACCTAAACATTTTCACAAGAACCAGTTGTAGTGTTTTGACCCTGGCTGGAGACCCACCAAAGCTGCTTTATCATTCCCCTTTTCAGCTGGATGGGGGAGAAGATATATATTGAGAGGCTCAGGAGTTGACATAAGGACAGGGAGAGATCATTCTGCAATCGGTGTCACAGGCAAAACACTCAACATGAAATAGAGAAACTCTCTAATTTATTACACTACACACCCAGTGAAACCAGAGTCAGATAATGAGAAGCACAAACAGATTTTAAAGTGCCTCCCTCCACCCCTCCCTCCTTAGACTTCACTGTAGTCATGATTTTTCTCCCTTCCTCCCCTCAACTGTGGCACAGGGAGGGGTTAGGGAATGGGGGTTTTGGTGAGTTTCTCACCAGTGTTTTCCTTCTTAGTGGGGTGTGTTGTATTCCTCACACCCTTCCCCTGCTGCACTGTGGGGTCCCACCCACGGAAGGCAGTCCTTCACAACTGTCTCCAACACTCAGTCCTTTCCCACAGAGCTTCAGCTCTTCACCAGCTGCCCCAGCGCAGGTCACTTCTATGGGCTGCACTCATAAATCATAGAAAGTCTCTCAGGCCCAGACTGCTCCAGCCTGGTCCTCCATGGAGTCACAAGCCTTCCTCCACCCTCTTCTCCTCCAGCAAACCTGCTCCAGCATGGATCTCTCTGATCTCTGTTCCTCTGTCTCTCTCCACGGTCTGCAAGTGCTGGCAGAGGTTTGCAGGTCACAGCATCTTCTGTATGTCTCCACCTGCTCCAGTGTGGGGCCTCTCCATGGGCTGCAGGTGGGGTCTTGGCCTTTTCCACGGGCTGCAGGGGAATCTCTCTCTGGCACCTGGGTGCCTCCTCCCCACTTCCCTTCACTGGCCTTGGTGCCTGCACAGTTTCTCACATCATCTTCTCTGGTGGCAAAAAGTGTCTGCTTGAGGTTTTTTCTCCCAAATGTGATTCCCAGAGGCTCTGTGACCATCGCTGGTGGGCTCGGACTTGGTCAGCAACGATGCCGGCCTTGAGCTGGCTGGTGTTTGCTCTGTGGGGCCTGCAGAGAGCTTCTGGCTGCTTCCTGCAGAAGCTGCCCCTGTAGCCCCTCTCCTCCACCAGAGCCCAGCCACACAAAACTCCGACAGCAGTGTGCACTGTGCTCTTCCATGTTACTTACTGTAGTGAAGCTCTACTCTCTTAGTGGGTTTCTCAGATGCTACTATAATGGAAAAAAATAAATGCTGAGGCCAAAAGACATGTGAGATGCATTCATGCTGATGACCATTTAATGATATTTATTTTTCTTTCCCTCTGTATTTGGTTGAGTGCTGTCTTTGATAACACCTAGGAACGCAGGTGGATGGGACCTCTGGTTGTCTCTAGTTCAAGCCCAGGGGCTCGCCATTCCCAGGCTGGATGTGGTTGTGCAGGGCCTACCTTGTCTAGACCTTGCACTGCACCATCGATCGACACCCCCACACACGCTCCCCCAATTAGGAAGAATATTTTCTTATAGCTAGAGGGGATTTCCTTTGCTGCAACCACATTGTCAGGTCAGCGTCTTGTTGCTGAAACTTAGAAGCACGACTGTTTTCACAGGCTGAGGTTTCTCAGCCTGGATGCTGGAGCATGTCTGGGCTGCGTTTTGTGGCAAAGTGTGAAATCCATACTACTACTGTTTCTGCTGAATCCTCTCACATTAACTTCTTCTGAGGGCCTCTAACAGCAGTTTCAGGTTGAAATGTCAGCCAAATGCCCTCAGTTCTCCTCAGCAGTGGGGGAGGTGCCATTAGCAGACAAGGCATTAGACACCTTGCACAGGGTAGGGTTTTTTTTTGTAGTCCTGCTTATACATGTGCAACCCAAATTGTGCTGATTGGTTAAAAAAGCATTGTAGAAAATAGCTCAAGCTTCCTTTTAATGTACTTGAACTAGCATGCTTCACCACATTATTTCAGTTTTCTTTTCTCTACAATACTCACGTACTGATGGCCATGAGATGCGTGACAGCTCAACAGTGATAAGAAGCAAGAAAATGTCATTTGCATTTTGATCTGCATTTTCAATGCATAGTGTGGCTACAAAGGGTGGGCGCTTTCTGCCTGTGTGTGCTGTTGAATTTCTGTGCTCTTTGGAAATACAAAAATGGAAGAGGAAAAAGAAGCTTAGATCACAGGCAAATAGAAAATCTGAAGTTGGTTATTGCATTTGCTCGTCCACATATTTAAATTAGGGAAAAGTACCTTACCCTTTTTGAAGTGGGCTAGGGGAAATTCCAAGATCTTGACTTTCCTTTGAAATTTTCATGGTGAAATGTACATGGTGAGAGGACTTTGAGTATTGTTTCGCTTATTGGGTCATCCATTTTCATACCTGTATGTGTGGTGGGTTTTCTTTCCAAGAAGAGTGAGGCTGTTTAGAGTTGCTTTGTAGCCAAAACCTCTACCAATGCAAACCAGCACGATTCTAGAGAAGGTTGTAGGGCTACAGTGATGTCTTAGACTCGTATCTACATTTTTGTATAAGGTGATCTCCAGAAAAAAAAAATTAAATTGCTAATTATCTTTATTTTTTCTGTTGTTTTTTTAACCTGTATTCGTACAAGAGCTCTGAAGCTTCTCTCCTGCATGTATTTACATGCCATCCACCTTGGTTTTGCTCTTCTATGAGAATTCATGCACAAGTAGAGCATTAACAAAAGAACAAGGGCTGTTGCATGGTGTGAGGTAGTGAGGCATGATCAAGTCTGATTCAGACTGAAAGAGACACAATGCTTTCACTGAGCCTGCTTGGCACTTTTGCTTGGAGCACTGAATTAGTGCAGTTACTAATCAGAAAATTGGAAGAAAAAGATTAATCAAGAACAGAAAAAATCCCCATCAAGTTGATATTTCCACTATTTCTAAATTTAAAAGAGCCAGTGTTGTCCAGTTTATGACACAAAGCCTTGATTGTGACTTCAGATGATGCTGAGGACTTGCAAAGGTCAGCGCACTGGTTTTGCGTGACACTGTAAGTTGCATTTAGTATTTCAGTATGTGTCAGAGAGGAGTAAAAGCTTTAGGGACTGGGCTGAAATAGTAGCTGAGGTGACAGTTGTGAGAGAGATGAACACACCTTTCCAACTGTGTCATCTCAGTAATTTGTCTGGAGTCAGTTCATAGGAATCCCTCCCCCCCTTTTTTTGTTTTGGGTTTTTTTTTTATTTTTAAATGCAGGATTGATTCTTCTGGGTATACAAAGAAGGGACAGGAAGACTACAGAACAAGAAAGAAGCTGCTGGGCTGAAATTGCTTCCGACTGCCTCTCTGAAGGTAAGAAAAGGTGTGAAATTATTTACGAAAGCCTTTTTTCCTCTAACTCTTGGTCACCTTTGCAAAGAAAAGTGAAGTGTAGCACTACCCAAAGAGAGCGAGTCCACTGGAAAGGTTTGCACTAACAAACAGGCCCCAAAATGTGCTGCATGCAACTTCTCTGGACATGTGCTAGTTTGCCAGGTCAGGTACTATACAATGCAGTCTTCCCTGCGATGTTGTTTTCTTCCCTGTCCGTTGTTTTCCTGCTTCCTCTGCACCCTTCCTTCAACTCTGCCTTCAGACATGCTATTGCATGACACCATCTTCATTGGGAATTTTCCAAAACCATGGCTTCTTCATTTGTGGCTTCTTCAAGGCTAAAATGCCAAAGTATGACCTCTCTCCTGGGCTTCCAAGGAAAGGGAAAGAACGAGCAGAAGTGATCTTTTGAAGCACATTCCCTGTTTCTTTTCTTGTGCTGAAGTTCAGGTCAAACACACTACTCCCTTGCTCTAGTGTACTAACTATTTTTTTTTTTCTTGCAGCCACTGTAGCTCTTTATACAGACTAAATGTGATATTTGCTGTTATGAAAGTCCATCCAGAAGCCAAAATACACACCATTCCATCTTCTCTGGAATAATCGGTGTGTTGTTTATGGTTAAGCTAAAGGACCAGCTGAGTTAGCTCGCAAGTCTGCAGGGACTTGCGTCTGCAGCTATTTCTGAGTAACAGACGTGCACTGTGATAGTGTGGTTGAAATTCCTCTACAGTCTGGGCAGCTCTACAGAGCTCCAGAGGTTTGTAGTCTTTGAAATGCACTTGTATAACTACACAACTGAACTTTGAACTAGTAGGTCTAAAATCATGAGCTTATGCTCCCTTAATACCCATCAAGAAGCTTTGATTCTAAAGGTGTCGAAAGCACTATGTGTTTTATCAGGGTGTGAAATAAGATCTTCCCACTATCACTAGAGAGGGATGCTAAAATTGTTCTCTGTGGCTGTGGTAAATGTAGCAACTTGGGTTAAAAGAGGTGCAGTGCTGTCTTAGCATCTTACGTGTCCATAAGGCACGGTGGCAGGATAAAAGTCATCTCAGTAGGTTCTAGTTCATCTTCAACCTACTGGACTAAATCACATTGATGTCAGTAACTTTGCAGTCGTTTTCATTTGGCACAGCTTGCTGCAGTTTTCAATGATTTTAAATGGGACAGTCTCACAATCTGCACTTGCTGATCAGGCTTCTGTTAGGCTCGTCTAGGTGAGCATCGTACCGTATTCAGCAGGTTTTTAAATGGTTGCAGCTATTAAAATAGAGATCTCAGGGAAGCAGCAGCCTATGGCTGCCACCGCTCAAGGCAGCAGTAGTGGGAAGACCAAAGGAAGGGAGGGTTGGGATGCATATGTGGAGAACCAATGAGGAGCTTTAGGGCTTCCATGGAAAAAGGTGCTGTGCTCACCCTGGCTGTCAAGGAAGATGACCGGCGTAAGAATCAGGATATGGTATACAAGAGGGGTGTTGTGGTCATTTGGAAGCTGGCAGTTCAGGGCTCGATGGTTCCTGGCTGTGGCATTTATTACCTGGCACTGGGGGGGCTAGTACAGCATCTGCTGGAACTGCAGGCTTAATGTGCCAGCTTAATATTGCCCTTACACTGCACTTGAGGGTTAAGGTCAGGCAGGACTTCTGTGAAAAAGAAGATAAGCTGGTTTTCTTGTGTTGTCTCCCTCACGAAAACTACTGATAAGGCCTACTTATTACATCAATTACTGTTGAGTAAGCAATACTCTTTCCTTATTCTGTTAGTTCATTTGAATTAAAACTACGAGTTTTGCAATGCCCATTATTTGATGACCAGATATAACTATCAGGCCTGATTGTTCTCTATTGATTTAAATCCTATGCAGTCAGTCTTCTCCTGCGGAGTGGTTATGAAATACAGGACAGAGTACGGTAGAACAAGGTTGCTTACCTCAGCAGAAGAAACCTGGTTACATTATATGGTTAATTATCAGTATTTTATGTTTTCAGAAGCATCCAAAGGCACTTTTTGGTGCCGTCAGCACACCGTGTGCATGACCCTGTGTGTCAGTGGAAGCTGTGCCTTTAACAGTAACATATGTACAAATGATCTGACTGGTTCAGACCAAACATTTGCCTGATACTCCTCTCCAACAATGGCTCCAAGCTTACTTCTAATTTGTGGCATGGTTTAGCCCCACATGGCTGCTCCCCTCCTCCTCCTGCCCCCCACCCCTCCTCCCCAGTGCAATGAGAAAGAGAAAAACTCATGGGTTTTGGTAAGGACAGTTTAAGGTGATAGCAAAGGAAGAGGAAAATAACAACAGTACTTAGAACACACAAAGTGGGTGATAGGCGATGCAGTTAGCAGGCTGCCTTGAAGCCTGATGCCCAGCCAGCTCCTGAGCAGCAAGCCCTCCTCCCTGGCTAGCCCCTTTTATGTAGTATGATGTCATATGGTATGGAATACCTCTTTGGCTAGTTTGAGTCAGCTGACCTTGCTGTGTCACCTCCCAGTTTATTGTGACAATTAACTGTATCCCAGCTGCTAAGCCAGTACAGTTCGCCATGAGTGTAGCACGTGAAAGGGTGTTTCCTGGGAAGCATCTTGTTTAAGCTTGGGAAGGCTCTGCCTGCCTGACCTACCCAGGCCAGCAGGTGGGGGGAAGCACATGTGCTTTGAGGGGAGGGACAGCAGCGTGGCAGCAGTGGCTCCATGATGGCTGCCATTGATGGGTCTGCTGGGCTGTGGCTTCCCCCATGAGGAGTGTTAGCTGTGGGGCCTCTTCCCGAAGAAGGAGCAACTGTCGTTGTGGAAGTTGGTCAGGGTGGGGAGAAGCAAGCCACATCCAGGCTCTTCAACAGCCTAGCAACCCCTCAGCCTGTGGTTGTCCATGCCTGATCTGTGGACCTTGCTGCGTGGTCATGGGGCTGCTGAGGGAAAAAGCTGCAGAGGTGTAGCTGCAAGAAGAGACGGTGGGAGAGCAGGTGGGAGATCCCGTCAGAGCGGAATTGTTTGAAACTCAGCAAGAGGATCTGTATCCTGTACAAGTGCTTCTAGTACACAAGAAATGTGGTTAGGAGTGGGCTGGGAATTGCCACATCCCTCCGGGCAGGGATAGCGCTGAGGGCACAGGTTCAGCCCCTGTAATGCGCTCAAGAACAGATCAGTAGTGTTGTACCAAGTACAGGCTGAGCTGCCTGTGAAAAGCAAGCCAAACCCAAATGCAGACACCAGGGAAACAAAAGAACGAGGCATGGTACTTCTGCTGGATACTCTCCCAGCCTGTGTGTTTTTTCACTTTAGGGATTTCCTGAACCAGGTGTGGTTTATCTGGTTAGTGACTATCCATAGATATCTCTTCTAAACTCTCTTTCAGTCTCCCTTGAAAACTTTCTGCAGCTAGAAAATCCTCCAGCAGGGAGCATTTGTGGTCTGTAGGGTTTGGCTAGAACTCAGCTTCTCTTATCTTTGTGGATAGGAGCTATCACTCCTCCTTCTTGAATATCTGAAGAGACAGTGAAGAATTGTTCCTACCCATGTCACCAGGCTTCCCAAGCTGTCAGGAACATATTGCTTACCTCTGAAATGCACTTGTTTCTGAAGTGAAACACTGCAGATGTTCATCAAGAAATCAGTGGATTTCTAAATTAACCCGTCTTGACCATTTTTTTCTGCTCTCAAAACTCTGGAAACAAAAAACAATGTTATTGTTACTGCCTCTTCTTGTATCTGGATTGAAAAAGAGCACCTTAAAAGACCAGCCAATTAATGTATTTGACAGTACTCTGATTTTAATCTTGCCTGAGAGGAATCACTCTCTGTCGAATCACAACTTTCACTTCTTTGTTGCCTGAGTTTCTTTATCTTTCAGCTCACATTGGTCTAATTCTGTGAGCAAGGCAATGTCCAAAAGCAGAAATAATCATGCTGGAGATTAGGCTGGGCACAGGGACTCTGGGGAGTGGGCTGGAGAAGTGGAAGAGGCCCCATACAGGTGAATGTAGATGGTGTACCTTGAGGGACACCAGACAGCAAGGGCAGAGAACAGAAACTTCTAGGGGCAGTTTTTGACAGTTTGGAAACCACAAACGCTTTTTTAATGGTTGGTTTTCCCACGTGGGCTGAACTACTTCAGGGGAACCCTGTTGGGCACAGTGTGGCATGCAAGGGCTAAAATGGCTTTGAAGAGGAGGCCAGAATATTGAAAGCTACATAATCAATTCCTTATCGGTACTAGTGTCTGCCAAGGACTTACTCTGTATGACTCCCAATATGCTGATAAGATGCAGAGTGTTGAAGGGCAGCTGCACCACCTCAGCATCAGGCTTTCTTTTTTTTGATCTATTTATGTAACTCTGCCTTCTTGCCAGATCAGCCTTGTCATGAGTTCTGTGGCATTTCATTGTCTTTTAAATGAAATGGAGTGTCCCGAACAATGCTGGATCTCAGCACTGCCTTATCTTCCCCTTCGGGGTATTCCTTTGATTTAATTTCTTTTTCAGAGAGCACAGGGCCCTGTGCCTGCCTTCTTCAAAACTGCCTTGAAAGTCCCTGGCCAGACTATCACATGCTCACCACTGGTTTTCCCCAAGGGCCCTGTTTCTCCTGTAAGCACAAGTCCTTAGGGCTATTGTCCTGACTCACTTTTCACTAGAGCTGTTTTCTGCTTGTAGAAAGCTCCTGCTGATCTTCCTCTCCCAAAAGCTTCAAACTTTTCCTGCCTTCTGGGCTTTCTCATTCTCCATTAATGTGAGATACTGACCAGTCACAGCAGCACTGTGCTTGCTTCCTGGAGAAACAGGTTTCTCCCTCTAAATTTCTTTGTCAGAGGCTTTGGTAAAGTTCTCTTGTTTTTACCTATGGAAGGAAAATGTAAGATGATGGGTTTTATTTTTAAAGCTGTGTGACAGCCATGGGCCATGGGGTTCTACCCATGGGGCCATGGGGATTCTTAAGATGGGCTGCCTCTTAGGTTATAAAGTTGATTTGCACAGTACCGAATGCATTTAAAACCGGACTTAAATCCAACAGTAATGTTTTTACATTATCTCTATCTTAAGCAGATAAGGGGTTACATCTGTTAACTGGGCAACGTGGAAGATACAGGCGTGGTGCACTGACTGAATGTTTGTTATGTTGCCTCACATTGATGCCAGGGTCACCCTTCCCTATCGTTTTGATTATTACTTTCCCATTTTATATTTGGCCATAAAAAGCAAAGGCAAGGATATTAGGCATACAACATTACCCTACCCTAGAGCCGTGTGCCCAGCCCAGTAAACCTGTGGAACATTACTTGAACTGTCCAACGTAACAGATAAGTGAGTTATTTTTAACGCTGCTAAAGAATTTATCTAGATAATTCAAAAACACTTATCAGCGTTAGTAGTGTCTATTAGTTTGTGGAATTGTGGCAGATACTGAACTCAGAACATATTGGCTCATTCCAGTTACCTTTTCAGGCCAGTTTTGTCACAGGATTACAGCAACAGTAAGTACTGAATGACTCTAGGGGCTTCTAGAGAAGGTACACCTTTTTTTGAAGAATAATCTTACTGTACAGGAAATAGGCAACGTTCTTAAGTTCTGCTTTTTAAACTGTCTTCTCTCAAATATGAAGTCAGTGTTTTAGATGTGCTCTCTGTAGCTCAGTTATTTCAATCTCACTTTTGTAAAAGACAAATTACTTAAACCATCCAGCAGCTTTGTATGTTTTAAGTTTTTCTGAACACTTTCTTGCACAATTTTTGACAAGTTCTCTGTAAACTTGGATAGGAAGTTGCAGCTCAGTTTCAAGCAATCTGGAATAATTGATTGACCTTTTCAGATGTTGGATCTTGAAAATGTCTGAGCTAGCATGTTTTCCAGCCCTTCCTGGAAGTACTGGGAGGTGAACACTAACAGCTGTCATACATTAGGTTGAGCAGTTTCTTTGTTTAAAGTACAAAACCCTGGGTTTATTCTGCAAGGGACACCAACTAGATCTCTGAGGGCTGTGGTTGTTATTTAGTAAGTTTAGAAACAGCTGAGATTTGATGTGTTGTTTTTCTGAAAGTTTTCCCTGTAATTTGTGGGCATAAAGACAGCAAATCATAAAATTTAAGTTTTTGCTTCATCTCTGTATCTCCTTCTGTATTTCTAAATCCAGCCCCTGTCCCACCAGCGGATGGGGCACCAGATAGTGGTCATAGCAGTTCTATTTCTGGTGACCTGGTATTAAACATACAGGCCATGGGTGCTTTGGGGAGGGGGGTTGTTATATCACAGGATGAATCTGTCTCCACACAGGACCAGACAAGTCAGAACATGTGACTGAATGTGTCATCCAGACACTTCTTGTACTCAAGCTGGGTGCTGTGACCACTGCCGTGGGGAGCCTGCACCAGTGCCCAACCACCCTCTCAGGAAGGAGCCTCTTCCTGCCACCCAACTTAAACCTCTCCAAGGTGCCCACTGAAATTACCAAACAGGAGACTTAAGTGAAGCAAACACAAGTTCCTTTTGTATAGTATAGTAGAAGTAAACTGTGAGACTGGGTAGAGGGTGTTACAGAGACCAGGAGTATAAATAGGCTCAAAAAAGGAACTGAAGAAAATCATAGAAAGGTTTTTAAAGACAGGGGGAAAACCAGCTGCTAGCTGTGGCTGTTGCTGAGCAGCAAATGACCAGATCTCACTGGGATGTATTAGAGGCAGATCCAATCTTGCCCTGTTTTTTGGTACCCTTTCCTAAAGTACCCATTATTTGCCACTGTCAGAGGAAGGGGCCTGGCTTTCTATAGATACGGTCTGATTCTCTTTGTCTGTCCTTATGTTACTGACCCCCTACATCTGTGAAAGAAGAGGAGGATTCATGGCCAAGTACATGTTTTCTAGTGTGCAGGGGAAAAAAAAAGTGAAAGCCGTGTCCTCAGCCACACCACAACCTGTCCTTGCTTTGTTACTACCCAAGGTTAATGAGCATAAACACATCCGCTTGACCGAAACACATTCCCTAGACTAAGAGCAAGAGTGCATTAGATCCTGGGATGGTTTGAGAAGAAAAAGTAAACCAACATCAAGTTGCTCTTAATTCTGCTGTGGTCTTCCTTGGTTAGCTCACAAATATTCAGGAACAGCAAGAAAAATGCAGGCTTCCAGTGTAGCCTGGTGCCAAGAATGTAATCCACAGTTTGTCCTTAATCCCATGAGGATCATCTCAAATGTTTCCAGTGCTTTTGGCAGGAATATTAAATTACACAATTTAGGATACTTGCCAGAAACAGGAAAATAAAAAGAAGGTTCACAGTAAAAGCAGTGCCCCTGCTTTATGCCTCTGCAGGAGGAAATGGCATGTCAATAGGGATGATTCCTTTGAAGAAAAAAACCCAAACCCCACCCCCCAAAAAACAAAACCAAAATTAAAAGGGCAATTTCTTGTAAATGTCTTGCAGCACTCCATTCCATTTACTTCCCAGTACTAAAATATGCACTGTTTGGTACCTGATGACAATTCAAGGAAGTGAGGGTGGTGACTATCTTGTCAGTATATTGAGCTTTTCTTTTATGGAGCTGAAAGCGCTTATCTGCATCATTTCCAACTCAGGCTGGGACCAGAGCTCCAGAGCCTGACTTGTGTTTTGTCTGTGTCAGGAGGAACTTGCAGGACACAGCGGGGTTGCTTCAGATTCACTGCTACAACCAAGGCCAGAGTTCAAAGATTGCCATTTCTGTTGAATTTACCATAAGAAGGTACTTGTGTCTTTGCCAACGAAATCCTTGACCATACAAAGAATTCCAAGGAGAGAGCTGAAGAACTCTAAGGTCATCTTGTATGTATGTCAAGCCTCCTTCTGGAATTACATGCAGCTCAATACTTGCTTTCTTTGTCAGGGTGAAAGTCCCTGTTGTCTTTAGAGAGTGAATCTTTAGCCATTTCTAATGAAATTGTTATACTAGGGTTCTTTCATGGGTGTAAGGTCTCCACTAGAGAAAAGGAGAAATTATAAGATATTTATTTACTTAGTTGATATTGGAAAATGTTTGTCTTGCATCAGACATGTTGACTTTGACACATTTTCCTTCTTTCTCTCTCATTTCCTGCATTCTGTCCCACATGACTGCTTTTCCAGGGTCTGCAGAGGAGTGTCTGTTGTGGTGTGGCTGAGGACACGGCTTTCACTTCTTGCCCGGTCTAGGCAATACCCAGTTGCTCCTGCAAGAGATAAACACCCGTGATTTATTTAGTGATACATTTGAATTATGTCACTCTATTTGTATTCTCTTCCCTGTGCTCTGTTGAAGGAAGTCCTTAAGATCAGCTAGAGATTTACTTTAGAGATTCCAGCTGTACCTTACCCAGCATACATGTCCTACAGAATACCAAGGGTATGTAGATGTTCCTTTTACTGGCTAATGTTTTGGAATAAGAGGAGCCTGAGCTTCAGTCTCTGGAATTTTTCAGTGCCTACTCCATTTGCGTCCACTGATGCCATGATGATGCAAACAAAAAACAGTGTGGTTACACAGAGCTGGTAACAGTATCTCATTGCTACGTTATCCAGCACCAATGCCAGGAAGTTTTCATGGATAGTACCATACTCTGCCAGTGTCTTCCACTCCACAAGCGTCCTAACTCAGGCACAAACATCACAGAATCAGTCTTGAATTTTCTGTCAAGAGTGGGGTGGCTGCAAAACTTTTCTCCTTCGTATCAAACAGTTGTGCTGCTCGGTGGTGGAAGTGTTGACCTTAGACCTGCTTTCATGCTTATCTTTCTTGATCTGGGGGGTATTTGTTTATGTCTGCCAGCTGGGATTCACCTGCAGCTGCATGTCTTAGCTTGCAAAGCCAATTAACTTTTTAGGGTGCTTAAAACACCCATATATGCTGTTACATTTACATCAGATATGTTAGAATCCACATCCTGAATCACACGTGCAACTGCAGATACAAACAGAAAATAGGATGCTTTTACTCGAATGCAGATAAATATAAACGTGAAACCACATCCAGCCTGTTATCTTGATTCTTTTTGCTGCTCTGTTCAGATAAGGGATTGAAAGAACATTGAAACTAGAGGGAAGGTGACAGACAGATAAAGTTCATGGAGGAGCAATTCACACTCCACCCCTCTCCTGTGAAAAAGGTAGATAGAGGTTCTGGAAAGCTTGGGAGTCACAAGGTTTGTTAAACCCACCACATTTTTCAGAGGAAGGTGGACATTGAAGTTGTTTAAAAAACAGCAGCAGCACTGCTTTCTAAACACAAGCTTCTCTTTTAGTTATGCATGACTAGTTACTTTCATATCAAAAAGAGCTGTAAGATAATTTTTTGCTGACTGTATACCTAATGACATAGTTTTCTTTTTTCCTTTGAAGATTGGCTTGATCTTTTGTTAATACAATACCACAGTGTAACTAGATCAAAGGTTATAGGTAGGTGGCAAAGCAGTGGCATCAGTAGAAAGAAGAAAATTGAGGCTTCCCCCTTGACAGTGTCAAAAACATGTAACTGGCTGACAGCCTCCTCAGCCCATTCCACACAGAAGTTATTTTGTGCTGTGATCTCTGTCTTCAAAACCTTGGATGCTTAACTTGAAGTACATGAAAGCATTTGCTAAAAAGCATGCCTTTTGAAGGCTTTTTGGCAAGGCATTTAGATCCTCAGGTAAACTCCAGTGCTTCTGTCGCCACCTTTGCAGAGCACCCACTGTGAAGGAGTACCGACTGCAGAGGACAGCCCTTTCATGAGCCTGTACTGCAGGCAGTGTTGTGTTGGCATTGTAATGTGAGCGATTAAAAGGCATAAATAGTTGAGCACGTGGGGTATCTGAGGCTAAAGCAGGTCTGCTAAACGTACTGACTAATTAGCTTCAGTGAAATCAGAAGCAAAACACACAGCATTTAAACAGAAAATGCTGGGCTCTTTTCTGATGAAAACGATGAGAAATGAAACAAGATTAAGCCCTGGGAACGGGCTCAGACAGGCTTGGAGTCCTCAATGAAAGAAACAGAAAAAAGACACAAATTCAATAACTGAATTCAAAGCCTCCAGTAGGTTCCAGACTCAGCATGGGAGGATCCTGGGAAAGTGGAGCCCAAGCTTCTTTTTGCAAATAAGGGGAGAGCCCTGCTGAAGGGAGGGATAACATGGCTGATTTGCTTGTGTTTGACTCGTCTTTGAACTAAACAGAGGTTCTAGTTGCCTTCAATGGAGTTTTGCCAAAACAGAATTGTATTAAGCACTGAAAAGTATTTCAGGACTTCAGGTTCATTGATGTACTTTATAGCCCCTTGGGAAATCGTGGTAATTACCTCTGTTCCCCTTGGGAAGTGACTCTGTAATGATACATGTGATGCTTTTTGCATTATGTTGTGCAGATTTGATAAAAACCCTTCCTCCCAGCTTTTAGGATATTGTTGCATTGCTTGGTGCTGACATGAAATTAGATAGCAGCAGTTTGGGACTCACACTGCTTTCCTTTTTTTTTTTTTTTTTTTAGCATTCTTTGTGTTTCCTGTTGTTTAACTAGAACAGCCTGGACAGTATGTGGGGTACTTTACTTGAGAAGAAATCGGTCATTGATTACTAGTGTTCTTGCAGCATGCCAGTCAAATCATACTAACTGTAAAACATGGAGCAGTGATTGATGAACCCTTTGGAGAACACAGGTGAGTCCTGCTTCTCATTGCATTCTGTGAGCAGAGGGGTGACTCCACACGTTTGCAGAACGTTTGCTAGGGCTGTGACCTTCATTTGCTATGTGCAAATCTCCCAGATGTGTTGCTATTAAAACAGCTTAGTATTGTGTTGGCAGACTTAAAGCCTTTTAAAAAGACATTGCCAAGCAGAACTGCTGGCCTCAAGGTCTTTTGTTCAATTTGTTCACTTCTTGAGCTTTGTCTTTGAAGGATGCTGAGGATCTGCAGTGCTGGTTCTTGTGACTTCCCCTCAGGACTTCTGCAAACCAGCACAATGTGTTTAATGCTGAGTATCCAAAAATTACTAGCAGGAGTCATTAGGTAGTAAGCACTCTTACTGTGGGCTCAGCCAGCCTTCCTGTTCTGCACTTGTGCATTGTGTAACGCTCAAGGGGTGAGGATCTGAGTGTCTTATGAGCTATGCAATACACTAGATATTAATAGTAGTCACAACTAAGGGGTATCGTTTGACTGCTTCTGATCTTACCAGGGACACATTTCAAACCTGGCAGAGCTGAGCATAGAAATCTAGACTTTCTAGACCTCACCCTTCACAATTTGATCAGCAGGCCATCCATTGCAGTAGCTATTCTGTTCTGTATACAGCAGTTCCCTGCAAAATAAAAGAATGAGACACAAAAGTGATACTTGATGCAGTGCCTGATTTGTGGCAGTCTGGTGAAGTTCCTTTCAGTCCTACTAACTGGAAAAGGGGAAACAAAACCCCTTTTTTAAAAAGGGGGGTGAAAAATGTAGACCAGGGGCACTACAGACTGGTCGGTCTCACTTCTGTGCCCAGCAAAAACATGGAGCAGATCTTCCTGAGAACTATGCTCAGGCACATGGAAAGTAAAGAGGTGATTTGTGACAGTCAGCATATCTTCAATAAGGGCAAATTGTGCCTCACAAATTTGGTGGCCTTCTACTGTGGGGTTACAATGCTAGTGGATTAGGGAAAAGTCATAGATGTCATCTACCTCTATTTGTGCAGCACATTCTGCACTGTCCTGCACAATATCCTTTTTTTTTTTTTTTTTTGCAGAGGTATGGATTTGACAGATCAGGGTAAGGGGGGGATAAGGAGTTGTCTGGATGGTGACATTCAAAGTGTTGTGGTCACTGGCTCAGTGTCCGAATTGAGACCAGTGATGAGTGGTGTTCTGCAGGGGTCAGCATTGGGTCTGGCACTGTTCAGTGTCTTTGTGGCAGATATGGATGGTGGGATCTAGTGCACCCCCAGGAAGTTTGCTGACAACACCAAGCTGTGTAGTGCTGGTGACATGCTGGAGGGAAGGGATGCCACCCAGGGGGACACCTTGACAGGCTGGAGAGATGGGTCCATGCAAACTGCATGAAATTGAAAAAGGAACAAGTGCAAGGTCCTACACATGGGTTGGCACAATCCCAAGCACAACTACAGGCTGGGCAGAGAATGGATTGAGAGCAGCTCCGAGGAGAAGGACTTGGGGGTGCTGATTGATGTTAAAGCTCAACATGAGCCAGCAGTGAGTGCTTGCAAGACAGAAACCAAACCACATCCTGGGCTGCATCAAAAGCAGCATGGCCAGCAGATCAAGGGAGGTGATTCTGCCCCTCTGCTCTCATGAGACCCCATCTGGAGTACTGTGTCCAGCTGTGGGGTCCTCAGGACAATGAAGATACTGAGCTTTTGAAGCGAGTCCAGAGGAGGCCAGAAAGATGTTGTAGCACCTCTACTGTGTTGACACACTGAGTGAGTTGGGGTTGTTCAACAAGGAGAAGAGGCAGCTCCGGGGAGACCTGATAGCACAGTGTGTAAAGGGAGCCTACAGAGAAACTGGAGGGGAGCTGTTTATCAGGGAATGTAATGATTGGACAAGGGGTAATGGGTTTGAACTAAGAGAAGGAAAATTTAGATTAGACATAAGGAAGAAATTCTTCACCGTGGGTGTGGTGAGGCCCTGGCACAGGCTGCGCAGAGAAGCTGTGGCTGCCCCCTCCCTGCCAGTGTTCAAGGCCAGGCTGGATGGGGCTTATGGGCAGGTCTCCCTCCCAATGGCAGGGGTTTGGAACAAAGTGTCTAGGAGAGCTCTTCCAACCCAAACATTTTATGATACGATGTTTTGTTTGCTCAAAGGGCATTTACAGCTCTGAGGTGTGCAATTGGAAATGAGGCCCCCTCCTGCTATGTCCTGTGCAAACATGCTGGAAGGTATTTCCACACAGTTCTTTTAAAATTTTACTGGCTGTTAAGTAATTATTTTACTTGGGCACTGGGATTATCAGCAAAGCCTAAAGAAAGATTGGGAGATGCAACATTGCCTAACCCATCCGCTCGAAGATGACTCAAAGTCACAAGATTTGTTTAATATACATAAAATATTGGGCTGCTTCTTAATTTGCAGTCTTGCCTGGAGGTTCATCTTTTTCAGCTTTAGATCTTTAACCAGGCTGATGAAAGACTGCTTTCATGAAGGGAGTTGAAGGTCATATTTAGTCTTGTTCATGTGATCGCATGAGTTAGCCTTCAGAAAGACGCTCCAGATATTACGTTATGTAGCAGCATGGAATAGCATTATTGTCCTTTAAAATTGCTTTGCAGCACTGGGGAGAGATGGTATTTCTAGCAGTTCTTCCTAAGAATATGAATAGCCCTTGCTTTATTCTCAAGGAATGATAGTGAATCTTCATTATAGCCACAGGGAGATGATTTTGCAGCATATGGGTGTAAAACATTTCTTAGAGCTGCATGCTTGTGTGTGGATGAAGGCTTCCTGAGTAAATGCCCATGTTTCTTTGGGAGCTGCATATGTGTCAAAGCAGGGCTTGCGAAATACCAGCCCTGATTCACGTGCTCTTCAGGCTAAACCAAATCAGACAATGATAGATTAGATTGATGTACATTAATTTATTTCCCCTTAGTGGAGTGAAATTTGTGTGTCTACATCATCTGTCGCTTCTTATCATTGTTCAAAAGATAATAAAGTACACTTACACACCAGAAAGTGGTGTGTCAGGAACTTGTCTTGGCACATGGCCAAAATAACAGGGAAGACAGAGTAACTCCAGATGGAAAGTGGGGTAAGGGTCTTCTGTTCAACTGTGGTCTCATCTATAAACTTTATCTACTGTAGCCAGACCCAGTTACCCTGGCCTAATGGCTGGCTGGCTGAACCTGAGGTAAGCTCCCCGTTGGTTTGAGGGGCAGAGGGGGAGGTTGGGGTGAGTTCTAGTTTAAGGGTATGTTAAAGAGCCTGAATTTCTTTAAATCCTTATGGACAGAAGTGAATGGTAAGGAGAAAAGCAGGCTCCAGTTTTATGGATGGGGAGACTTATAATCAGGGTGATGTAACTTTGTTTGGGTCACATCAGAGCCCTCCTCAAAGCAGGGCTTAGAATGCAAGACCCCCTGGCTCCTTGTCATGGTTTATTCATGCCCACACGTTTGTGTAAGCCAGGAAAAAAATCTGTGTGAGGGAGAGAGGAAGCTGATTTATTTTTGACCTGTGCTACTATTTCACAACCAGTCTGTGGCCATGTCTGCAAGTTTTCAGACACATAGGGTTCAGTTCTCCATTTTGGTAAGCAGAGTGCAGGTCCAAGCCTGAGGCTCTGTACACACCTAGACGTATTCTAATCTCGGATACATAGTGCCAGATCACATGAGCAGTCTCAAGTGACACAGGGACCTTTCTGACTGCTGAGCCCACATGGCATGATCTGTCCCCTGCAGTGGGAAGAGTAAGCAACAGGTAGCCACGTTATTCCTAATGCCAGCAGAGAACAGCCCGTATCCCAGGTCAGTTTTTCACAGGTGACAAGTGAGTTGCTTGGGTGGGAAAATTGGACTGACAGTTCTGACCTGTCCTGGTTCCAGCCAGGCCAGAGGTACCTTCCCCAAGGAGTCAGCACAGGTGAGCTGAGCTGGCCACCGGTGTTTCCACACCATGTGACATCAAGCCCCCCAAAAGGGGCTGGTTTGATGTGGCTCCAGGATGGGCTGAGTGTCCTGTTGGCTTGGTAAGTGTGTCGTGTTCCTCCCACTGGTTGTGTATATTCTTTCATGAGTGCTGCTGCTGCTGTTGTTTCCCCAGAGCGTCCCAGGACACTGCCCTCTCCCCACCCTGCTGTTGCCATTGTCTGCCCCTTCTCCTCCCCGTCCCACCAGGGCGACAGGGAGGAGTTGAGTGTGAGTAAGCAAGCTAGTGGTCCCTGGTGCTCAGCTGCTGCTGGGCTGAACCACATTGGTAATCGTTTTGGTGATGTGTTTATTATTTTTCTTGCCATTCAGGGAGCAAACATTATTATTAGAGAAATTCTGGAGTGTCTTGTTCTTTTTTTTCTCTTAATTCAGTCATTCTTCTAACACCTCTGTTCATGCACATTTTCCTCCTCTGTATATCCCTCTGTATATATATATATATTTTTCTTGACCCAGACAGACTGGGTAGTGCTTAGATCTGAAGGAAACATCATCAGGTATTTTCACCAGCAGTCTGATACATTGCAAGTGCGTAACCCAAATTAATGAAACTACAGAAAAGCAGGCTTTCCAAGCAGTGTTAGGTGTTAAGTGTAATAGTTTTTATGCCTTCTATCTCTGTTCATTCCACCTTGTTGTGGTCTTTTCTAGATGATCACTGCGTGTACTATAATTAGGGAAGTCTTCTGAATAGATGGAGAGACTTTATCTGCATTTCCCAGGGTAAATCCTGTGTCAGGGTCCCTCTTAAATAATGTAAGATTGAAAAACTGAAAGGAAGATGATTGAGACAGCTGCATCAGTTTGACTCAATCAGTTTACTTTAATCAGTGCAGATACCATTTTGTGGGCTCTTTCCTAAGTCATAAACAGCTGAAGCTGATTCAGTCTAATTAAGTCAATTCAGTCTGATTAAGTCAATTCCAGATCATCAGTTTACAGAGGCAGATCTACTTTACCTGAATTGCTACAACCAAGTCAGTGAGTAGACCCAGATTTTGACCAGCTGGCCATGTCCGTGGAGCACAAGGATCATTGTTGAGATTCTGAAGGGGAAGAAACAAGCATCTGTTATGATGAATTTGCACTTTCCCATTTGTGCCACAAGGAAAGAGATATTGATCAAAATTGAAAGAGTGCTGGAAAAAAATAATGGATTGGATCAACTGTGTAAAGATGTCTTTCCTTCTCCATCATTGGCTTTGGGAACAGCTTGCTGCTGAAAGGTAAACCTTTCCCTTTTTGCAGGAGAGATGCTGTGTTTGGTGCTTTGTGGAAGACTTCAGATGCTACAGTTAGAGGAGATGTGTTTGGGCCACTGATGGAGGAACTGAGAATCTTCCTGACTTGCCCGATGTCTGCTGTAGAATATCTAATGTTATCATGGGGTATTTCATAATGGCAGAATGTCTTTGGGAATAGCGTGTGCATGAAATGATTTGTGGGTACTTGTGTTTCATTGACTAGAAATGTTCTGAGTGGTGTTATAGGGTATTGCAGGAATAATGCCTATAGCTGGAAGGGACCTTGTGGAAAATGACCGTGACTGCTGACTTGAATGAAGCTTTGTAAACAATGAGAAATGTAACAGCAAAATAACAATTTAAAAAAAAACCCAAACACCAGAACTAAGAAAGATATAGCTCCAGAGGGTTTTCTTATGTGATACTTACATAATTATCACATGCAAGTTTAACAACATATGGCTTTGAATGCTAAAAGCCTTATTTTCATGCTGCCCTCTATTTGTGTAAAGGCTTGGGAAAGGGGGCTTGCCCCCAGCATTTTAAAACAAAGTCTACAAAGCAGAGGAAAGAGATGCTTATGAGATCAGGAGAAAACTCTCACTACTGGGAAAAATAAGAGCATGGTACAGTAATATACTTGATTTTAAAAAGAAAAGAACCAAGAATTCCTGTGTGAAGTGTTTGCAGAGGAGCACAGCAACCAACCCAGGCTTTCTGCTCACCAGCTCCCAGCAGTGCTAGCTGGTACAAGCCTTGCTGGTTGCAAACTTTCAGATGCTGTTTCAGTGCAAACCGTCTTCCAGGTAAAAGGTAATTAAATGAATTGCCAGTTCTTGAAGCATTAATTAATACAAGACTGGAAGAACTCCAAATGCTTTTTGGCAGTGGGCTCTTCACTAAGAGGTAGGTTGTGGAGGCAGTACTTGCCTACTTGTGTATCTATGGATCTTGCCTCGAGGTGCACAGCACAATAGGAATTAATTTGTGAAGCCAAACAGTGCTGAAGACCCAGTGCTATTTTTTAAGGAGGTTAACCTGGACTGACTGCCCTTTAAGCAGCTGGAGCTCCCAGGGTGAGCTTATGGAGCGTGTCTTCCAATTTTGTTTTGCCCAAGAGAAATCCAGCCCATGCGCTCCGAAGCCGTTCTGCTATGTGAAACGCTGAATGTGGGAGCTATTAGGAGACTGTCTGAAAAGTGCCTTCCTGATTTTAACACAGAAGAGGAAGGGTGCCTGCACTAGCAACTGCCAACTACACTGAGGTAAAATAATAATGCAATATTGATGTTTTCATTTTATTACAAGACTCATTTATTAAGGTCACCGCAGGAGCATTGGCTGAAGTGGTTGGCTGTCATTAATGTCAGGGACTTTGTTGTTATCTATTTTCCCATCTTTCAGCCCAGATGAAATGTACTTTAAGGATGTATTAGAGGCTTGAGACTTTGTACCACCTCATTTTCTTCTGCTTTGTAAAAACCTGACACTTGGTCTGCTTGTTGTTTCAAAAGTCTTTTGGTGCTTTAGGTTAGTGGTGGTTTCAGAATTCTTTGGGTTATTTTTCTTTTGTATGACCTTTTATATTTCTTTCTTGGTTTTCAGATATAGTTACAGGCATTAAAATGTCTGTTGGAATTGTTCCTAACTATGATGATAGGTTGGGTTATTATCATGGGTTCTCAGAAGTCAAGGGCGATGTCAGACTGTTTTTAAAAACTGCATACTCATTTCCAGCTATGCTGGTGAGATCATCAGAAAAAACGGTTAAGTTCCAAAATTTGTTGTCTGAAGCTGGAGCTTTTAGCTGTGGCAGTGCTTTCAGTTTCACACGTGTCTAAATCAAGTATAAAACTCTTTTTGCTTAAATTCTGTGCAGCAAGGTTTTCACAGACACTGAACATTAGCGTGAAGGCTCTTTTGTCTGCCCTGGTGCTGCAGCAGTGGTACCTCTTGATGGTACCATCTTCCAGGACAGTGTTCAGTTATATACAGCACAGTTGTATATAGTGCACAAAGTGTTGACAGTTTTTGCAGGAGCACAAGAGGTCAGCTGTGTGAAGGATTGGCCTGAAATGAAAATTTCCTAAAGCTCCTAGCTAGTTTTAAAAGCAGCTCAGAGAAAATGGTTTTGAAAATAACCAGAGCTGGAAACACAGCTCCTGAAAATGTTATGCTGTAGGTCTGGCACTGACTGGCATTGCAGCAGGTGCATCATCCACCACACCAGCAATGATGCTGCTTTTGGGACAGAGTAGAAACAAAGCTTTAAGTGTGGGTGTGGTTGCAGTACCACATCAACAGGAACAGCAAACTTCAAGTAAAACAGATCTTTTAAAAACGTGACTGATAGGAGTAGAAGAGTTTTGCTTGAAAGTCTTTATTCAAATGTGTTCCAAGATTGGAGCTAAAAAACTTCAGACAAGCTGGGAACCTGGCTAAAAATGGAGAGTGGTGGGGATAGCACCGTGCAGGGCTGGCTTTTCAGGAGGGCAGATCCCTGGGATCAGGGGAGTTTCTTACCAAGTGGTTGAGGAATTGGACTGAAATCGGGGGTGTGAGTGGTGAAAGGAGGACCAAGGAAGGTGCAAAGCCTTTTGTACACGTGTTATTCTTTACATAGGGAGAAGAGAGGAAAGAAAAAAGAGATGCTGGAGGATGAGATGCCTGAAGAGGAAAAACTTAAGTATGGGAATGAGCACACTTTAGAGCAGGTCAGAAAGGAGGGAACTTGTTGAGAGGATGAGAAAGAGAACAAGACTGTTTAAAGGGCATCCTTGTGGAAAACAGTAACCCAAGATAAGACGTAGGTTGCAGGTCACGTGTGAGTAAACACAGACATCACAAATCAGTGCCACGGTAAGTCTAGATCTTAATTTGTGAAGTGCTGGCCTAGAATAGCTTTGCTAGACTTTTCGGTTGTTTTCATGTTCAACTGCTAAGAAACTTGTTGCCTACCAGCGCTACCGTTATTAAGAGACCTGATTTAAAACCGTAAGTGGCCCTATGGGAGGAGAGGGAGTAATGCATGTGGCTCCTTATGCCCGTGGAGTTGGCTATGTCTTCTGATTATATCTTGTGGGTTTATTACAGAGAGCTAAAGCATGATCCAGTAGATAACACAGATTAAGAAAAAGTTTAAGTTTTTTCTTGGTATCTGTAACTGGTTTTTTGTTTGTTTTTCTCTTTTTTTTTAAATGTCACCACTTTCTGTGTAGAAACCTTCAGAGCTGCTGCTTCACAGGCAAAGGAAGCAGGACTATTAACTTGAGTTTCAGGTTTAACATCAGTTTTCTCTCGGTTGGCTACTTCAAACTTTGGCCATTTGGCAGGGTTGATCAGTCATCTGCTGTGGATGTTGCTGGCAGATCCATACTGGAGTATTGTGTCCAGTTCTGGGCTCCCTGGTATAAAAAGCCAGGGATCTCCTAGAGAGAGTCCAGAGGAGGTCTACAAAGATGATTAAAGGAGTGGAGCATCTCCCCTATGAGGATAAGCTGAAAGAGCTGGGGCTGTTCAGCCTTGAGAAAAGAAGGTTAAGAGGGGATCTGATTAATGTTTATAAACATCTCAAGTGTGGGGCACAGGGGGCTGGCACAGCCAGCCCCTTTTCAGTGGTCTGTGGGGACAGGACAAGGGGCAATGGCCTCAAGTTGGAGCGCAGGAAGTTCCACACCAATATGTGGAAAAACTTTTTCACAGTGAGGGTGACAGAGCCCTGGGACAGGCTGCCCAGGGGGTTGTGGAGTCTCCTTCTCTGGAGATATTCAAGACCCGTCTGGATGCCTCCCTGTGCGACCTGTCCTAGGGAACCTGCTTTGGCAGAGGGGTTGGACCCGATAAGCTCTGGAGGTCTCTTCTAACCCCTACAGTTCTGTGATTCTGTGGTCCAAGTTCAAACAGAAGGGCTTGGGTTGTGAATCTGTCCTGGCAGCCATCAAGCCAAGGCTGTGTTGGCAAAACAAACTCAGTTTTGTCTGTTCATTGTAGTTCCCCCTCCCATCAGGAGGGGTATAGGGCGGCACCTGGTAAGAGCAGACTGAAAGCTGAGTTGTGGCAATTGTGTTTGACTCTTACCCTGGGTATTGGAAGTCAGCTGGGTCAAGTGGCACAGAACAGAACACTCCTGTTTCCTGAAGGTGTTTTCGTTTGTAGGAATCATTAGTGCAACTTCACACTTAGTAATTCAAGCAATGAAAACTGGGGTGGTTTCGTAGCCACTTACGTTAACAACATGTGCCAGTTATTTCCTTCTCAGGGAGTGAACAGGACTTAGACTAAGCGTGACAAACACTTATCAGGTCACCCCAGGAACATTTCTACAATTGCTTGGCAGCTCTTGAAAACCTAAGCTATGTGCTTTCCTGATTCAAAGTTTCCATGGTGAGCTCCCTTTTGCTACTGGTCACCTCCCCACCCCAACACATTCCCGTGCCTACTTGCACAGCACAGAGTGTTTCTCCTGTTATGCCCAACTGGCCCAGCCCTGCAACTGTTACACTATTAGATGCAGACATGGGCCATTACTGATTGTCCCTCCTTTGTTTTAGGGGATAGGGGGGTGGGTTGTTTGTCTTTTAGTGATTACATGTGAGCCAACTAAAACCAATTTTAAACCAAGATGCTGCAAATGCACCTGTAAATTTTCCTATAAAATTACAGCAATAACTACAAATGAGGAAACTTACAGTGCTGTGGTTTGTTTGTAGGCAGCTGAGGAACAGGACAACCAGATAAATTGATCAAGCACATTTCCTTAGTCTACAGATGAGCTATTTGTAATAATTAGGGTTCGATCTTTTGGTTTTTGCAAAAATAAATTATTGTCAGATTTGACAATTGACCGTATTGTGTTAAGGGATAAAAGACAGCAAGATAAACCATTAAATGCAGTTGAGCCTCCAGGCATATAAGCAAACAGCACAGAAAACTACCAATATAAGTGTGAATAAGTTTTGGTGGTGTTTGTTTCTTGATTTTCTAGAAGTGGTATATCATGGACTTTTTTTTTTCCCCATAGTTGATAAAGCACACCTATGAGTCCAAGTGTTAGTAAATGTGAGCCTGACCATCCTGCACAGGTGAAACCTGTACTGAAGTTGTAAAAAAAACCAAAAAAAAAGCAGCTTATTTAGCTGAAAGTAAGAACTAATAACAATCAGATTTGCTTTATCAACTGGGAGGGGGTTGGGAAGAAAGGTCTGTGGACTGGGTACCAATTATTTTGTTTCTTTTTGTTTTGTTTTTTGCAGTGGCAATTGCATTTTGTGTTCCTTTTCAGTGGGTGTAACTATCACGTGTACTAATCCAATGAGTACTTACTCCAAAGTGGAGCATCTTTTGTCCTTTTCTTTTTTCTTCAATAAAAATGGGTTGTTTAAGCCTCACAGTATAGCACTTAAACATATGCGTGGGACCAAAATTGTTTTAGACCACAGGCAAACATCAGGATGGGCAGATCTGCATTTTGTGTTTTGTTCAGTATTTAAATCAGCTTGGTTGTCTCCTTATTACCTCTGAGGACTGAGGAATATACTTCATCTTACCGATGTTAGTAGATAAAATAGTCTGATTCAGGCTATCTGTTGAATTTCAGTTTATGGTATTTTTGAGTTTAAGCAGTTATTTCCTAGTCAAAGTTATGGGTGGTGTTTTGTGGTTTTGTTTTGTTTTTTCCTGTTTAGCTTTGCTCAGTTTAATCAGCTCAACAGCCAAATGTTGCATCTTCAACATTTTCAGCAATTTTTTAGGGATCAGCTTTACTGAAGTAGTTAGGTGAAACCAGCTAGAACATTGGTCATAGTAGATATACTTTTGCAAATCTCCACACATGATTATTTTTTTCACTGTACTTTCAATCCTGTTTTTTCCCTTAAGTATCTTCTCATGGCAAAAGTTCCAGCCATTTTTGGAAATGGGTATTTTGAATCTCCAAACTAGCCACAGTAATACCTGCAGACAGTTGTTAATTACTTCTTGTGCAGACTTGTATTTGCCCACCTGTCTTTCCAAAGACACCATTCTGACACTTCCCAAACCAGAGGCAAGAATAAAGAACAGTAAATTCACGTTGCAGATAACTTTGCAAATCAGGAATTGTGTTCTCCTTCCAAACTGCAATGAAAGATAATTGCAAAGGTCTCCACAAAACAGCAATCTGAAAAATGTTGGCTTGCTGATTTCAACAAATCAGGGCTGAGGAGGATTAAGACAGTGCAGGCTTCCAGTTTCAAAAGCCTCTGAGTTTGCCATAGAAGCTGGTGCTTGTTTGTTTACTTTCAGCAGCCCATGTAGTGTGATGGCAGGAGAGGGAGGGGAGCACTGGTGCTTCTCTGTTTTCTAGACTACTGGGGAAAGGAATCTGAAAATTCTGAATGCTCCTTCCTGGGGGGGCTCCTGACATTCCTGACTTTGGAAAAAATTATGTGCTTAGCAGGCTGTCTGCAGGCCAAGACACCAGAAGTACTCCCCAAAATTCTGCTGAACTTCTGAGGAGCTCGATGAGCAAACCAGCAGAAGATTAAGCAGAATCCCAAGGGAAAAGTATGTCTTGCATTTGATTTAAAAGGAATTCCTTGAATGTTCTCTGACAGCTGTAATTGTGGCTGAGGGAAAGCAAGCAGTTTGCGTGACGATGGCCGAACATCACAAGGAGGTCACCAGCAGTGTCTGGCTGCAGAATCAGATCCAGCTAATACAAATCTTCTCACAGAGTTTCTGCCTCTTGGTGTTTCGTGGTGACATCAGGTCTGCACTGGCTTAAAATTAAAACTGAGGAAGGGGATCAGTTTTTAGCTGCAGCTTGTCCTGATCTTCTTATTCCTAAGCTCTGAAATGCTTTCAGGGTCATCTGACATCTGTCTGCAAGACCCATAGATCCCAGGAGTCAGACAGATCTGGACCATGATGCAACTGAATAGAACTGCAGTGCTGGCTCAACCTTTTTTTTTCCAGGCATTTTGAACATAGTTAGAAGTTCTTGTCCAATACCAGATAATGTTTGTTGCAAAAGCTAACTAAATCTGTGCAATGTCAGAAAACCTTTGCAATGCTTTTTGTTTGCTTATGTGTTTTCTTAGCCACCCTTCTTCTTTCCCCTCCTGTAACCTAGTCTTCTTCCTCTGTGTTTGCCTACTGGCCTGAAAGACCTGAAAAATCAAGATACGTGTCATTGTGGCAGCGGTTTGGTGTCTTGGCTTAAGACACATCTAGGCAAATTCTTTGAGGAAGGAAAGCAAATAATCTTGTTTCTTCCTAGCAAGAAATTTCCATTCAGAGTGGCACATTACACAATGCTCAGTTGCATTTATTTTGTGGAAGCTGCTTAGCACGGAAAGGCAATTTGACTATTTTCAGAAAGTTCTCTTAAAATATATCAGGTAAGCCCAGGTGACAAGTGATAGCTAAATTGGTGTTCAGGTTTTAGTAATCACTCCCTTTGCAGGCATTTTAGATGGGAGAAACCTGTTCAGAAAGCAGGCTGTGCTACCTACCACACCTGCTGAAACACTTGTTGAGAGCAAGGCACCGCAGGAGAAGAATCTCTTTTGGAAGAACAGCCTCAGGTTAGAGTAGAAAACTGGAAATGCTGGAAAAAGTATAGGCAGAGAAGCTCTGTCTGGGAAAGGTAAAGTGTTACTAGTCCTCTTCATGCTGAAAAGACTTCTGTAGTCCTTGATGTGACTTTTGCAAAGACCACCTCTGCTTCTGTTAAGAGATGAAGGGCGTGAGGCTACTGCGAGCTGTCAGCATCCTGTGCTGTTTGCCCCTTCTGGAAAGGTCAGAGGCTCCATCTTTCCGACAAATCAGACCTTTTGACTCGCAGTGCCAGTGTTTCAGTTTCTGCTCTCAAAATTCTCTGTCGCTGTTATATTCATAACATATAAGTCACTGTTTGTGATTGCTCGTCAGCAGCAGCGGCGCGGTAGCACTGCAGTTAATTGTCATGTTTGTTCCACGTGTTCATAACGCTTTAACATCAGAGGTGGGTCCTGGTTCTGGCCAGGCCAGAGCCACCCTCCCCAGGCAGCCAGCCCAGGTGAGCTGAGTCAGCCCGGGCTGTTTCCTCACCACCTGACATCACTCCCCCATAAGAGGGGCTGGTTGGGGAGGGGCACTCCTGGTGCCTCCAGGGTAGTCCTAGTGCGGCACTCTGTAATGACTGGCTCGGTAAGCACTCTCTTATCACTGGGTGTGAGTGCGATTGGCTGCTGGCTTTTTCCTTCCGTGGTACTTTTGTCAAACGCGCGGAGGCTCTGTCTCTCTCCTGGGAGTGATTGGGGCTGAACCACCACAAAGCATTACAAGATCATATCCACCTACAGGATGTGGACTCTACTGTTCGCTTTAGATCCGTCTTTCTGTCACCTAAAGGTATCTGTGCACTTTACAAAGTATCCTCTGACTTCTCAATTCAGCTCAGTGTTTGTTTGGTGTAGGGTTAGAAGGCTACTTCTAGCAGCTCCAGTACTGGGAAATACTTAAGAGCTATTTAAGTAGGATTATTTTGGGAGAAGACCAAAACACACACACACACCCCCGCCCCAAACTATTATGTATGCACATTGCAGTTGATTTGAATAGAGACTTCTAGATACTGTGTCACCCAAATTGCTTTAACTCGTGGTATAGCTGGCTAAACTGACACAGTGAGGCTGTTTTTCTGAGGTAATTTAATTCTGTAATTAGCTTTCCCTCTTCCTATATGCCTTCAGGGCAAGAATCAGGTCTGGTTCAGTTCTGTTCACAAGAAAGTGAAAAGGCCCTTTTGAAAACTGAGCTTCCCAATTACTAAAATAAAAAAGGAGAGGGGAAAAAGTTAAATAACTAAATTGGGGGTGGGAGAGTCAGAAAAATTTTGTTGACATAGGCAATGAGGTGGATTCTGTTCTCAGCTGTATTGATTGAAGTACAAGTTGATTCAGTGACACAAAGTATGGTCATAGCAAGTTCAACGACCAGCTTAAAAAGCATGAGTAATGATGCAAGCATCAGCTGTGTCAGGGAGAGGGTAACATGTTGTATTTCTGTAAGAGAAGGTGTGAGTTTGCAGCATCTTCACAGCTAGATCACTACAAACACTGGCCAGTTAGAAAAACCTGGGGTTTGTGCGTTTGTGTGTATTCTGACTTAGCCCTCCCGTGCTTTTAAGGGAAGAAGGAGAGAGGTGAAAGCCTGTAGGGCTTCAAATGATGCCCACTGTCTCTGGAGAATCTCCCACTGGTGAGTTTCCACCCACGTCCATTTATCCACCTCAACATACTATTATTTATCTGCTTTCTGAATCTCAGCTCCAGCTAAAGGAAGCCAAGTAGCAAACGGGGGTTCCTGCAGCAAGGCTGTGAAACCGCAGGGTCACTGTTGTGCTGGAGTCATGCTGAATGTATGCTGTTGGGGCTGCTTCCAAGATAGCTCCCAAAATAGGCACTGCACCCTGTGCTCCCGGCGGGGCTGGCTGCAGGGAAGGAGAGGGGCTAGCTGCACCTCTCTGTTAGGGTAAGGACAGAGCAGCGGTCTGGCTTCTGGTGCTGCTGCTGCTGCTGTGCTTTCAGAGCAGCTGTGCTCCATCCACAGAGGTGGGAAACCAGCACCCAGCGTTCTGGGTTCAACTCCACTGCCAGAAAAGCCCACGCTTAGTTAAGGATGGAGGTTGACTACGCCTGCAGTAGCCTGTAGCTGGTAGAGTGTACTTTATGCCTGTGCCAAAGGCAGCACGGGGGGGGGAAGGGGCTGTCTGAGCTGCCTAAAAGCTGCTGCCAGTGCTTTTAGCCTTTACCCAGGGAGAGCTGGCTGAACGGGTGAGACTCCTCTGCTGCGGCGCGGAAGGCTGGTTTGAATTATCTGTACAGCAGAATTTGGCTAAGTGCCACTGAGACTCTGGGTTGAAGACACTGCCTCTTTACACTGACTGCTGTAAAATTTCTGCTTTCATTCATTTTGAGTGGATCACCATTGTTTCCCTCCTTATAATACAGATACAGAGCGTGGGCAAAAATACCATGGAGGCAGAGGCAACAGGAGAGGCATCCTGAGTCTCATCCACTGAGAGTTGCAGGTACCTGTTTCCTTTATTTATGCCAATTAACAGTAAATGAGCAGGGCTTCTTCCTCTCCCCTCACCCCTCTGCTTCAAGACGGGTCACCCAGATCTCACTTACCCTTCTTGATATCACGTGTCCTTATGACTTACTGCAGTTTCCCTCTGTGATTTCTCACCGTGTTAACGAGTGCTCTCTAGGACCAGAAAGATCACTGATGTAATCAGATTCAGTCCTCCCACTACCTTGGGTAACTACATGTAACAGGTATGTGGGCATTTAAGTACCCTGAAATAGGTGCAAGAAAGGAAACTCGCCCCAGGCTCTGATTTCTTGCTGGTAGGCTTTGTCCCACAAGGTGGGGAAAACCCTAGAGATGGTACACCTATGCCCTTTTTTCCCCCCAAAAAAATATAAGTAAAAGCTATGTGACTTTGCATAGTTTCTTTTGCTTTGGGTTTTTTACTCAAAAATGTCCAGAAAACACTTGCTTTATATATATCACCAAATTATCTTGTGCCACAAGGTCCATCCCAGTGCTTTATAACAACCTTGAGGCTTGTAGAAAAAAGCCAAGGAGCTAAAGGACAATGTACTGTGGACAGAGTAGCAGGAAGCAGGGCAAGGGCGCCAACAAGTCTCCAGGTTTCTGCTGTGGCAAGGAATTGGTTAAATTCGCAGGCAGTTTGTACCCCTTTGTTCTCATGCCAGCATTGTTTAGCTGCTCTCACAAGACAGGCTGTCCATTTTCTGTGTAGCATTTCTCTGCATCTTCTCCAGAACTATTTTCTTCCAGAGTGTAATAGCCAAAGTCATGTTTGGGAGAAACGCCAGTTTTTTAGAACTACATCAGTGCTTCCCTACCTCTAAGTAGAGAAGTAGTGTCTTACCCAAGGCATGTTCTCCTTCTCTGTGATTAGCTGAAGATTTATTCATTGCTTATTTTGATTGTCCTTTGTATATCCTAGCTCATTTAGCTTTTGACAACTCTGGCCGTAACCCTATGCTGTATCATAGCTATCTTTGACCAGGATTGTTTGCTCTTTGTGATTCCCAAGAACCTCCCTGCAGTGGGTCCTGGGTTTGTGGTTTGTTGTGTTTGGGTTTCCCCCCACACACACACCCTCACTTATTTAGGCTTACAGTGCTTCCCAATAAGATTTTTCTCTTGCCCAGAATATCTACATGGGATAGTTTTTATACTTTTGATCTGAATACATTCCAATCTATCTCCACATCCAGGTCTTTTAACTCCTCAGATAAATGTACTAATGACTTCCCTTCATCTGACAGAAGTTGAAAAATTTAATAGCCAGGCTGCTTCTGTTTTGTATTGTGTTGAGAGTAAATGGAAACATTTGCTAAGTGCTCAGCCCAGTGCTGTTTTATATGGCCAGCTTTTTTTTGAGGTGTCTTTTGTTCCTTACCACTTTGAGGTTGTCTCTTTCCGTCTCAGCGACTACTGAGGAAAAAAAGCCTGGCAGCTATTGTACATGTGGCTAGCTGGGCCCAAGTTTATTATTGGAAGTGTTTGTTTCCCAAACAGTATCTGGGAAGTTAAAGTTGACCATGGCACAATTCCCAGTAGTGTTTGGCTAATAACATCTCAGTGACAGACCTCTTCTTCCACCAGTATGTTTTAGCTGCAGACAAGAAAGGCCGGGTTTCAGTGAGGCGTCTGAATCACAACTAACCACCACTCAAAAAACAAAGGCTGTGAGCAGGTGGTCTGGGCTGCTGGAAGTGGAGCTTCCTGTTCATGTTCAATGGGGTTATCTATGATTAATTAAATGATGATGACTTAAATGACAGAGGGCTTATTTTTTAATAAATTGGAAAGATAACTTGCTATTTTCCCCTTGTCTGGATAAGTATCTGAACAATGAAATGGAGGGAGTATTGTGCTAAAGTTACAAATGTCTTGGATATTGGCCTGTTGATCATATTCACATGGGTCCCAGTTGGAACAGGGGCAGAGTGGTAACAAAAGTCTGCTCCACGAGCCATTGCTTTCCCCAGTTGTGGAGACCAAACCAGCCTTTTCTGCCATAGGGCTGCTCTGTTCAGCATGGAGTGCCACGAAAGAAGGATCCCCTCTCCCACCCCAGCCAGCCCTGTTTCCTGTGGGCACCCACTAGAGTCTTCTGACCTGTTGCAAATCACTCTTTGGCCTGTAGCAATGACCATCTCCTGGCAGAAGTTGTAAGCAGATTAACCCTGTCATGGGAAGAAAGGCATTTAAAGGTTTCCCAGCTGTTGTACCTACCTGCAAGACTTTCAATGTAAGAAATGTGCAAAGCATTCTTTTCCTTCTCAGTCCGTGTCCCACTGAAATGAGCCTGCTGTTTGCAAATGTCAAGGCTTCTAGTGGCTGTTCTCATACCATTCCCGAGTTACAGGGGCTCACTGAGCCTTCTCACCCTCCTTCTTGGAGGCTAATCATAGTTATTTGTGTTGCTTTTATAGCCCTGCTTTGAGTTCTGTCTTGCTACATCGTGTTTTCAAGCACCAACCCAATCTGAAAAGTACCCAGAGGAAAAACTGTGCACCTGTTCCCAGGTTTTTGGCTGCTGCAAAACAGGAAAGGAATTCAGGCCAGTTAACACTGGCCAAAAGTTTGAAGTTGAAAGGTTGTAGATCTGAGAGTTACAGTAACACTGGTAATAATGTCTTGCCTGTACAGGTGAAGCTAGTGGGACACAGAACAAACTTGGGAATTTGGATGCTGGTGTGACAGGCTGTGCAATGGGGAACCAGAGGCAAAAAATGAGTAGGGTTGTGGTTTTTTTGTTTTTGTGAACAGTACAGAGGAAGAAGCTGGGCATTAAGCTGTGCTTAAAGTGGCAAAGTTATCTTAAATGCTGGCCTCTTCTTGGAAAGGAGACAAGGAGCAGTGAGTCCTGGCATGGTACCACAGGAATGATGGAGCTATCGTGAAAGGACAGGTGTTTCATCTTCCAAAAACAGCTCATGTCAGTCAGTTGAGCACACAGAGTTGAGTGAGTAGGGACCCAGAACCACAGGCTCAAGCACTTGTTCTCTCTTTGCTCAGAGCCTGTCTGCGTTTGGCACTGGGGCTGTAACCTGGCAACAGGTTGCAAGTGAGGGTCTCCCGCTGCCCTGCCACCCCTTGGTTGGTTACTCCTTCCTGTGCACCCTTCTTCCAGTCTTCTCCTGTGCCATATGCTACAGCCAGTGTCCTCTGTGAACAGTGGTCCACTGTGTGCCCGTGAGCAAGATGGTAGGAAAGCAACTGCCATGTCCCTGTCAGATGGTTGAGAGACCTGGATCTTGAGAGGTTTGTCTCCTGCCAGGTGAAGAGGCATCAGCTCTTGCCCTTTTTTCTTGAAGGAAGGACTGCTTTCAGTGCTGTGAGGCTTCAGTTGAGGTTACTCTTTGGTGCAGGTAGACGTGGAGTCATGCCGGTATATTGGCAGCAAGGAAGGATGAGAGGGGACAAATGGGACACTTGAGTTCTGAGCGACAGTACAGTTTAAGGCAGAAAGTTGCTGAAGGCAACAAGTAGAAAGGAGGAATCTGTGGCTTCATATTCTCAATCTGGTGAAAACCACTAGATAGGAGGTGTTTTTCCATAACTTTGTAAACCCTTTCCCCTTCTCCTTTCTGTTCTTTTTGCCTGTGGTACTCTTCAAGTGGGTGTGTTTTGACCTATTTTATTTCCCCCCCTGCACATGCCCAGTGAGCACAAGGATGTTTAGCTCCTGTTGGGTAAGGTGTATGGGTTTCAGATGCTGTTATGTATAGATACATGCCTTGAGGGCTTAATTCTGGTAGGCAAATAGTGTTTCCTAATGCGCACTCTGCTTCAGATTGCATGGGATTGGCTGGCAGCGAGGCTGTCTCAGTTTACCCGGATTACTTCCATGACATCTCTTGCTGTCATACGTTTTGTTTGCTTGTGTCCTCCCTCCCTGATGG
Source organism: Gallinula chloropus (assembly GCF_964237585.1). NCBI lineage: Eukaryota > Metazoa > Chordata > Aves > Gruiformes > Rallidae > Gallinula > Gallinula chloropus. The sequence continues at coordinate 92,138,634 of NC_140085.1, forward strand.
CGTACAGGATTATGGCACAGCCTGGGGCAGGAACAAGCACTGTGTGAACTTCCCAGAAATAGTCCCTGGGAACCATGAGAGCTGACACAGCCTAATGCAGCTCTTTGGCCAGGTCTTGGAAAAGGTGACCTCAGACTAGGTGAGGGTTGTGTGCTGTGAACTCATGACACATGCTGTGGGTTCTAATAAGCTCTCCTGCACTAACCAGATCGCTTAAAGCTTCTGGGGCAGGCTTTAGCAAGTTCTTTCCTGTCAAAGAGTGTCTGGTAGAAATATCATGCAACTGCAAATGGGTGACTAAAACTACCGGAGGACTGGTGCTTGCTACGGCTTGAGCCACCAGAAGAGCAGAGAGCAGTCCCCTACCATCTGGGGCAAGGGGACTGAGAGAAACTATGAAACAGAGTTGTGCTGAGACAGCTTTTGGAGCTCAGTTGCAGAGACTGGGGCATGTAAGGGACTTGGAACTCTTCTCATGGTGTAACATAAAGGTGAAGGTCAGACTGTGATGGTGGGTAGTAAAGCTGGAAAATTAGTGGAGAAGGGATATTGTGACCATCTAGTTCTACAAATGCATCCGTGTCCTGAAGTAATTAATGGAAGAGAACAGTACTGTGGCACTTTAGTTCTCAGGCCAGAGGTGTGTGGTCCAGACTGCATGGTGTGTTGCATACACAGAGCCTAATTAGTCATCTTCCTTATTGGATTGCCAAGGAGGAAATCACTTTCATGATGCTGCAACTTTTCATTGTGTTTATTCCATGTTCTCCACAGTTTTGCTTTTCCCATGTTCAACAGTTTTGGGTTTTCCCCCCTGCCACTTCCTGTGATTTTTCTTTGCTGTTCTCTGGTTTTGCAAGCTGGGCCAGAGTCTGGCTGTAACACTTTCTTAGGTCAGTGGGGACTCGGGAGGTACATAGTTTCTTCTGGAACTTAAATAAGACTCCATTTTATCTGAATATATTTTAATTATTGTTTTGCATTTAAATGCTTCTGCAGCTTTTATGTTTGGTTTGTGGAGAGGCTTGTGTCTCAGTTGAATTTGAGCTGATATAGAACAAGAATCTGTTGACTCTTTGGTCATATGCATTGTTTTTGCTCGCAGGAGCATTCATTGGACATCCTGCTAGCCATCTTTTTCCAAAGCATTTTGAAGGCTACTCATTGTTACCAAATCATTGCTAATACTATTTGTGGGCAATGGAATATGTCCCAGAGAAGGGAGTCCTTGTGCTGCTTTTTCCCAAATAAACTTATCAGTCTTGCAGGTTAGCTATTAATTACTTGCTCATATGGATCATTTTGAAAACAGCTAGGAACTAAGCCTTCTTTGCACTGTATTAATTGTTCAAACTTCCATTTGAATCCTTGCATTTAGTTCAACATACTTGGATGACCACAGCCACCAACTTTCATTCTGTGGCTGGTCTTGAATAGTTGCCAGAAGAAACTGAAGTTAAATGACTTTATTACAAATAATATTGTTACATTATTTGACCAACCCAGTTAGAATTTTGGATTTTGCAGTTTATTCCAGATAGAAAAGGGGTATTTGGGTATCTTGGGTACAATCCTTTCTGTTTATTACACACACTGCCTTTACTACAAGGGAATAAAGGGTAGCACCAGGTCCTCTGCTCACAGCACTACATCTCCTCTGGGCTTTGGCTGTAAATGTGAATGCCTTGTGCAAGGCTCCCTGAGAACTGACAGACACACAACTTGCAGACAGCTGTGAAGTCAAATGACTTCTTCTAAGTCATCACACAGTATCACCATAGGAACGCTGCACGTCTGTCTAGCTTCAGAGGTGGCATCAGTGACTTGAGCTGGCCTCTCTGTGCCTGGCTCAGCCCTGCTAACACCACCTTTGTTCATGTTCTTTACTGCTGTTTTTCAGTCTGTCCAGAGGTCCATGTGAGACTTATCAATAGCCAGGCTGGTTAGTGTGAAATCGGCTCACGCCCATGAACTCATGCACAAAAGATGCAGCTGCAGCACACTCATCCTGTCTGGAACAGAGGCAGGAACAGCATCCATTTCCTTGAGGTTTCCTATGCTCCTCTGTGGTGAGCAGCCCCGGCATCTTGTTCTGCAAAATTCTGACAGGTCCCGAGAATAAATCTATCCTGTACCCTAAACAAAGGTGAGGACGTGCAAAATAAAGCAAGGCTGGAACAAAGTAATATTGGGTTACATAACCTAAGAGTGTCATGACATCTACCAGCAAAGGGAGTGAAGTCACATAATCCATCTTTTGTTTCCTAACTTCTGGCTCCTTCGTTCTGCAAACTTCATGATGTTTTAAATAGGCATAAAACCATGATACTTGAGTGAATTTCAGGTTTTAATGGCAGAAGAGAGCTTCTGGGGGGAGAAAATATATTGTGGGGCTAAATAAACTGATTTTAGAGGGGAGGTAATTTAGCTGTATACTGTGAAGCAGTTTGGTTTTGTGAAGGCCAGGATGTGAAGTGAGAGACATACGGAACCTCCTGGGAGAAGGGGCAAAAGTATGAAGTTATTTTCAGCTCAAGACAAGTCAAATGACAGGGCAGTGAACTTTTGGTTCCCAGCCCAGACTCGGTGACAGCTGGAGCGGGATAGTCCCTTAAGACCAGACGAAATTTCCCTGCTTTCATAGAGCCTATACGTGTATGTAATAAAAATAACAGCTTAAAACTGCTGCTGCTGCGACCAGAGTCCCCTCTGCTCCTTCTCTGTACTTTTTGAGGCTTCCCCTGGTAATGGCAGATAGCCCCTGGAAACCCCACCGGTGTAGGAAGCGTCTTGTTTTGATGCAGTGCCAGAGAGGCATGGCCAGCTCCGCCAAGTATCGTATAGAAAAGGTTTAGATTAGGAGGCGCTGGCATCGTAACCTTTAGAAACAGGAAGAGGGCAAATTTTTAACAATCATAAAATGCCCCCCCCGGGCAAAGTGCAGCACTGATACAGCGCGCCTTCCCAGACAAAGGGATTCTTTTTGCATCCCCTTTATCACTGGCACATTTGTTTATTAAATAACAAATAAAACCCCCGTCCCTGAAATAGTTGTTGCGGCTTTCAGCGGGCTTGGCTTCCCCTCCGAGCCGCTCCCCAGCCTCGGTGGCGACCAGTCTGGTAATGAGCTGTTAACTCCCGGAGCTCGAGGAGGCAGTTGGCGGGGCGGGAAAGGCTTCTGTCCCCTGCCTTTCCCCGGAGTGTCGGGGCGGGAGAGGAGGAGGGCTCTGGCCCTCGGCGTACCGCTGGCCCAGAGCTGGGGGGGGGGGGGGGGGGGGAGAGGAGGGGAGCGGCGAGGAGGAGCAGAGCCTGCGGCTCCAGCTGGAAGCCAGTCAGAGAAGACGCGCTCGTCCCTGGGTGCGAGACGGAGCGGCGCTTCAGCTTTCTTCGTGTGAGCCTCTACTCCTTCCCCCCGCTCCCCATCCCCCCCCACCTCCCCGGGAGGCTTTGGTATAAATCGAGGAGGAATTTCGGCAGGCTCGAGCCAAAGAACATCTCTGTCTAAACACCCAGCGTGCTTCCTTTTCCATTTTTCTTTCGCAGACGGGGCTCGGCTGAAGCAAGCCCTCATCCTTATTGTAAGCAGCGCCGTGCGGGAGTAAGGCAGAGCCTGGAGAGGAGGCTGCCGAGAGCAGTCTGGACGTGCCTGATAAAGAAAAAAAGGAGTTACGTCCTTCTCGTATCGGATGACCTCGAGATATAATATCTGCGCTATTGATAAGCGGTAAGTCAATGGCCCTGCTGTATATAGTTAGCGCCGAAAACTCTTGCGTGGGCTGAGAGGATCTGGTTGGATGGTGGCGGAACCCGTAGGACTGGGTATCCTCACAGGGCTCCTTCCCGAGTTTGCCGCCGTTGCGGCCATGAGACATCATCTCAGCACGCGCTCGTGCCGCGTTTCAGACGGGGGGCGGGGGGAGGGAGGGGGGGGGCTTCTTAGCTCGCCTCTCGTAGCGCCGATGCCCGCTTGCGGCTTAGGGCCCCTTTCAGGTAAGTGCTGACGGCAGCTGCTGCTCACAGTGTTTGCTGTTCCATGTAGATAGATCCGTACAGGGTCAAAGGCAGAGCCAGAGCCGCCTGTTTGGGTACATCAGCGTGTTCCTCGGCGAAAGCATTCAAGGAATTAATTTAATTTCCAGAGGGACAAAGCCTGCCCCTACAAGCCTCCTTTGAAGCGAGTACAGTTGTAATCGGCTTGAGAGCCGCTTAGATGGGACGTCCCGGACTTTTCCCGGAGGTTCCCGGGAACTTCCTGGTAAAAATTAACATCGCGGCGTAGCGGGGACCCTGTTCCCGGTGGGGATGAGCCTGGCAGAAGCGGGGGCGGCGCCGCCGCTGCCCGACTTGCCGGCGGCGTTTGGATGCGCTTGGTGCCGCACGGAGCCGCCTGCAGCCGGGGAGAGACCGGGCTGAAGCGCTGCCCGGGGCTGCGTGCGGTGCGGGGCCAGCGCTCCCACCCCGCGGCAGGAGAAGGGTGCCCCGGGGGACACACACACACACACACTCCCCTGCGGGCGGCGGGGGCAGCCGCGGGGAGCGGCGCCTCTCTCCGGCCGCCGCCGGGGAGCGCGGGAGCGAGCGGCCACCCCGCGCTGCCAGGGGGTCCGGCGGGGGGCCGGGCGCCGCCGCCCAGCCAGGTAGGTGGCCCGCGGCGGGCGGTGAGGGAAGGAGCCGTTCCGCCGTTGGCCTCTGCCGGTGGCGGGGAGGGATTAGCCGCTCGCCTCTCCCCGGCCTCCCGGAGCAAGCCCGCTCTGGGGCCGGGCCGGCAGGCGGAGCCGGTCCTGGGTCCCGCTGCCAGACGGGCCGCCCCCGCAGGACCCCCACGGGCGCGGAGGCGCGGTGGGCGGGCGCTGCTGCACGGCGGCGAGCCCTGCCGAGGCGGGAGCAGGGGGAGATCAGGGGCGGCGGGGCTCCGGGGCCGAGCGAGGCAAAGGAGAAAGCGGGCTCATGCGGGCGGCGCAGCCCCGGTCGGAGGGAGCCTCCCAGCAGAGCTGGCGGCGGCCGGCAGCGGTCCCTAGGTAAAAATTGAGGAGAGGGGGAGATTCGTGGCTGCTTCTGGGCTGCTTGGGTCTGGTAATGCCGCCGTGTTGCCATGGCTGCCGGTCAGGTTCCGATAAAGAATCGGTTTTAGCGGGGGTAGGGAGAAGGAGAGGCTGCCCCTTGGAAACGCCGAAGGCCTGGGGGAACTAACAATGGCTCTGCGGGTTAAGTTATGCAAAGCCATTGCTTGCCGTTTAGGGAAGGAACAAACCCTGGAATTTTTACGTTCTCTGTGGGTTTTGAGTCTTTAGCTTGTTGTTTGGCGTGGGGGGTGGTGTTTCTATTTTAGTTGATGCAAGCTGTGGGGTCAGTCCTGCTGTCCCTTTTCAGATTAAAATTTCCGGTGTCAGTGAGACAGAACAGTTGGATCTGTTGGGATTCGTGGCTGTTGTGCTCTTGCTACCCAGCTGAAACTTTCTGTTCTTCAGTTTTTATCTCCCTCTTCTTCTCCTGCTTCGAGCTGAGCTGTTCTTACACCCAGGGTGCTTGCAAAACTGTTTAGAAAGGATGAACTTTGTGATGGGATGAGACTACTTGTTTTAACCTGGCAGTTCTCTTGCAGCTGTACCTTGTTAGAACGTTATACATAAAAACATACGACTTCTTTTGTGGAGACTGCCGTGCTACTAGACTAGTTACTCCTAAACCTAAAAAATTAAATTTGGGAAGGGCTTAACGGAAAAGGGAATCTGTATGGAATGAGACTTCGTATTTATCCGTTTCTGAATAGGAAATATTCCTATCTGATTAGATCACAGAAGTGGTATTTCTGCAACTGAAGTCACTTTCCTTCCATATCTAAGGTTGCACCAGCTGTGTCCTTGTTTTTCTTCCCACCTATATGCAGTAAATCTATGGATCTTCCCAGCTTGTTGCAGTACCTGCTTCTTTAGCATGCCCATCTCTCTACCAAACTAGAGTTAATTAAGTTACTCTTTAAGCTTATGGCTGTTTATTAAAGCAGCGGTATTAAAGGTGGGTAAGTCCCATGATCTCCAAGAGGGTCGTCTTGGCCGTAGGAGACCTCTCCTGTTTGTGGGATGTATCAATCATCCCCTGAAATTCATGAGACTCACACTGTCCAAATACCTCCCTGTTCCAAACGATGGGCAAAATTTCTCTGGAGGAAGCAACTGCCCCACAGGGAAGCACCCATGGGAGCAGCTGCAGAATGTGTAGGCAGGACTGCAAAACCTGAAAGCTGGCAGGAAGATAAGTGTCCTTTGTCCTTAAGAAGCAGGCAAATAGGTGAGTTCCGGTGTTCTGGCTAGACAAGGTGATTGGTGATACTATTTTGGTGTCTGCTACCTGGGCTGCTAAATGATGGCTTTAGCAATAACACAGGGAGTGGCCTCACTGAGGAGTGAAATAGTGGCAAGTGCTTGAGGTACTTCTTCGCTACCTCCTCAGACCTTTGAAACCTTAGAAGCAGAGATGGTTTTAGAGGACTTTGGATGACTGCATTCTTCCTTGTGTGATTATTTCTGGATAGAAGGTGGCAGGGAATGCATAGCCTTTCTTATGATTGCTTCTTTGTGCCATTGATGCATTTATCCTGGGCTTGTTTTTCATTGTTAGTTTCTGGGCGCACACGATTTGTGCCTTTCTAAAGATTTGATCTGTTCTCCCAAGATGTAGGACAGTTGTCATTAATCTGCTTTGGCTGATCTGTGATTTTCCACATCTTGCTTCATATGCTGCTGAAGGAGTTGGTTCACGTAATTTTGGCCTGGAAGAGGCTGGAGTCAGATGGGCCATTTGAAGATGTAACATGAAGAGCACTGTGAGTCTCCATGAAGCAGATCACGTCATTGACTCGAAGGAGCTTTTAAGGAAAGTGCTCTTCCTCATCCCCCTTATAGCAATGAAAGGCTGTTTTTACTGTGGGTACACGCTATGAGATACCCTGCTGTAACTCTCTAGTTAAGTGTTTTAGAAACAAGCTCTAGATTACTTTAAATACCTCTTTTTCAACTGCAAGGAAGGATGTCTTCAATGTGCACTGTGCATTTAGGAGAAGTCTAATTTATCAGGCTCATGATAACTCCTTTGTCATTCGATTGAATCTTTAGCTTTGTAGAGAAGCTAGTAAATATTATTAGGAAATTAATTTATGGGATGAGCATACAGAGTTTCTATTTTCTACCATGCATTTACTCAAATGACTGAGCAAAAAACCCCTGAACTTGCCCATTAATCCAGTTTCTTTCACTTCTGCTATGTTACATGTGACTGCTTCTGTACCTATTCATAGTCTTCAGGGGAAATTAAAATTTACTTCTTTTACTTTAGGGTGTGTGAACTTCGTTGAAGTTTATCTTTCTTTCACGTGCCTGCTACAGAAGAAGCTAAAATCTCAGCTTTTCATAACGTATATTTAGGTCTGCAAGTGGTGGTTTTCCTTGCAAGTCACCTTTCAGTAGGGTGTGGAAATCAGTCTGTTCTCGCTTTGCGGTCCAGCCTCTTAGTCGCTGATAGAGAGAGCTGCTGTTTGCACAGAGCGCTGGAAAAGCTGCTCAGCTGCTTCTCACACCGTGAGAAAGGCGATGGGCAGTGCGAGCGCTGTGAAGCGAAGAGGGAGGATGAGGTGGCTTTGCGTTGCGGTGTCACCACCTTTAGGAAAGGGCATTGAACAAAGGCAGGGTACCTTGCGGTATTGCTGCTTGCTACGTTCTGCACCTGCCATCCTCAGAGACCACGTCCTTCCAAAGTTCCTTCTGTACAGGTGTGATGGCTCTTCCAGTGTTGACAGTCAGTCATTCCTTGGTGTTGAAGGCACAAGTGAAGCCTCCGTATCTCGAGAGGAAGACACTTTGCAGCACTGCAACAGAGTGAGCAAACTGTAAACATCCCCCAGATAATACCCAGAGTTTGCAGGGAACTGTTCGGTGTTGCCTCTGTTCCCAGCCCCGGCAGCAGCAGTGAAGCTGGAGTATATTGCACTAGAGCTGTTCTTTACATTCCAGCATCCGTGGGGAGCCAGGAGGATCAAGGCAAAAGCTCGAATAGCCACCGTTTGCCTTGGCTGGGATGGGAAAGCTGGAAAACTTGAGGAGCTGCAGAGCTGATTCTCTCTCCTGTTAGGAGGGCAGGAATGGATTAATCAAGCAGCTGATTTTAAGAGCAGGCAGGAATGAAATTAAGTTCAGACTTAATCATTGAAGCTCTTCTTAACATCTGTTGGTTTACAGTGCGAGTTTCTATTCCCCTAGCAGGAACATTCCTTTCTTTTGGGCCAGCAGGGAGCTGTGTTTGTGAGGTGAGTGGCTAGCAGTCTTAGATTTCCACGGACTGATGCTTCAGCAGCGCAGTGGCAGCTGGCTGCTGTTTTCTTTCACTGTGCTTTTCAGAGTCCCATGGCCACCAGTGAAATGGGAATGGTGTGAGGGGCTAGTCACTGGCTTACCCAGAGCCTTAGCAGAGGTAGGCAGTGGAAATTAGCATGTGTAATGGCCACTTGTATAAAATACAAATAATATCACGTGTGGGATGGGGAGGAGGAGTCCCTTTCCCAGGGTAAAAAAGGAATTGAAATTGTGCTTTTACCACAGTCTTCTTTTTTTCCAGAGTAATAGTTGGTTTACGTAGCTCCCTGCTGGGCAGCTAATTTCTGCAGGTCTATTCCACTGACGCATTTTTTTGGCTACACAATGACCTGTGTGGGGAAAACGACCTGTTTGGGGAAAGGAGCATGTGAGCATAACATGGGGGGCGGTGTGGGGAAGGAACTTGTATGTTTTCCTCCTTCAGTGAGGAGAGAGAAAGGTGTTTGCTGGTTAAGAGCTGTTGTTACTGAATTAAATCACAGCCTTATTCATCTTTTGGCAGTCAAAATAGATAGTTCCTGTTTCTTTGAAGTTCTTGAACCTGCCTATCTGTGTCCTCCACCAGTGTCACGTCTGAGCACCCTGGAAACATTACCACCTCAATCTCAGTGCTTCAGGTATTCTGAAGTCAATGTGTGGGATTGGGACCAGGAGGAGGGCTAGTGGTGCAGATGGGAGATGCCCTGTAGGGTTTGTTTGAACATAGCATTTGCACAAGACTAAATAGAGCCTCAATATTAAATGCACTAGATGAAGCGCCAGAGCAAGTTAGGATTTGTCTGTATTGGTGAATGTGCACAGGGCTTGCTAGCATGTGGCAGCTAGTCTTGATCATGCCCCTTGTGTAGACAAGTTACTGCCTTCTCACTTGGCTAGCTGGGAAAAGCCTGTTTTCTGCTGGAAACAGTTAAGACTAACCTACAGGAAACTACAGCTAGCTCTGCTTGCCAGTATCTTTTGCAATATTTTAAGGAGACAGAGTGAGAGTTACTTGCCTGAGCTGAGAAGAATCTGGAAGGCTATATAAGCCTATCTTTTCCTGGCCTTGCTTTTTTTAGCTACCTGTGGCAGTTTTAATTCCCTATTCTCTGAAAATCAAGGGCCTCAGGACTCTGTAGTGAAGCACCCTGTGGTTCTGCAGCTCTGATGTAACAGTGCCACTTGAATCTCCTCTGGTGGGTTTCCTGTCCTTTTTCTGCCCTGGTTCCTAAGTGTAGACATTGGCAGGTCCATAAAAGGATGCTAAAAGGAGTAGGCAGGGATGTTATCCAACTGTTGTAGTTAAACAGCTGTGCTGCAGTGGGGATGTATGAACGAGGGGAATGAAGCACAAAGTGCCCACAATGTGCTGTCCTTAAATAGCATCTCCCTCTGTCACTGCTGGAGACAGACTAGTGGGCTAGATGGACACTGGTCTGATGTAACGGGGCGTTTCTCGTGCCGATGTCACTCACATTCTGCCATGGAATGTGGGCCAGGTGTGTAAACTGGGTTTTGAGTACCCAGATGGTTAAGATGCTGGTCAGTGTAAATACCATTTCTAGAGTTTCTCAAGACTGACTGCTTTTTCTGGCAAAGCACATTAAGAAAATACTCTTACTTCATTTTCGTTGGAGCACCATGAATGGAATAGCTATTTTCATTCCTCCTTTCTTCTGTGTTCATGGCATGCCATAATTTGTTTTCAACTTGGGACATTGGTTCTTAGATGGCTTAGCCTGAAACCTTATGTTTTGTTTAAAAGTTTCAAGTCTAAATTGAGAGTGCTGTGCAGAGCTTTTTTGGAAAGAATGGTGAAGTGAAAGAGTATGCATCTCCTTCTGATTTCACAGAGAATCTTTCCCATTATAAATACCAGCTGGTTTCAGAGTGACTCTTTTTTTTTAAGCTAGATGACTGAAGTCAGCTAACACTTTATCTGTTAAGTGACTGGAAAGGATATCTAAAATACTTCAGGCAGCTCTTTTGGGAAATTTGGCCGCTTATATGTTTGTACAAGGTTTTTCAAAATAGTAGCCTTTTTTTTTAATGGCCAGAGGCTCTTATAGTACCTCTGCCACACAATTGTGTGAGAAGCAGATGTAATGAAACCACATTTCTGATGTCTTTCTCCGTGTAGACTTTCTGATCTTTAATGAAAGATGAGCTTACAGGGTTTCTTTGTTCCACCCAGCTGCCTGTTTATTTTTGTTAAACGTTTGGAGGTCTCTAAAAAGTTCTGATTCTCCTGTCAGATTTGACTGAAATTCATCGAAGGGGTTCAAAAGTTCTATAGGGAAGGAAAGAAAGGGCATGCACGCATGCATACAGGGGATGATTGCATAAATCTCATTTCATGCTAAGAACACGTGTGATAGGACAGAACAAAAGGCCTTTTACTGTACTGCATTTCATGCTCTAATAGAGTTCTGTGTCGTCTGGGGCATGAATAGCAATCTGATAGGCGATGGTGGTGTTGGAGGCTGGGCTGGATTTGGCGTGGTCAGGGTAACAAGGAAAAGATGTCAACAGGCAACGCAGTAGGTCCTGCTTACAAGTGTATGTTGCTCTCAGGGGCTTCCAGTTTTATGCTGAAGTAAGTATCAGACATCACATTTTATCCCTGCTGCAGTGTGGGACAGTCTGGTTTTACTGTGTTCAGTTTTGGGCCCCTCACTACAAGAAGGACATTGAGGTCCTGGAGCGTGTCCAGAGAAGGGCAGCCAGGCTGGTGAAGGGGCTGGAGAGCAAACCTTATGAGGAGCGGTGGGGGATCTGTGGTTGTTTGGCCTGGAGAAGGGGAGGCTGAGGGGAGACCTTATCACTGCCTACAGTTACCTGAAAGGGGGTTGTAGAGAGGTGGGTGTTGGTCTCTTTGCCCAAGCAACAGGTGATAGGATGGGGAATGGACTCAAGCTGCGGCAGGGCGGGTTCAGATCAGACATTAGGAAAAAGTTCTTCACTGAAAGGGTTATTGGGCACTGGAACAGGCTGCCCAGGGAGGTGATTGAGTCACTGACCCTGGATGTATTTGAAAGATGGGCAGACAAGGTGCTCAGGGATATGGTTTAGTAGAGGACAGGCACGATTGGACTCGCTCTCAAAGTTCTTTTCCAAGCTAGTGATTCTGGAAGAACAGATCTGTGCCACAAAAGAAGTCCATTGCCCTGCTGTGTCCACAGGAACGTGAACCCCACGTTGTCTCCGGACTTCAACTGCTACTCTCTTATCTTCAGAGGAGATATGTGCATGTTACAGCCCTGGGCAAGTCTGATACTTAGCAAAGATCATGTAGGAGAGGACAGCTAATCTGTTTAAAAATACTAAAATCCTGAAGGCAGTCCTGTTCATTTTGCAGTAGCATTTAAGGATTGTTGAAACAAGGGATGGAAACAGCAAAAATAGACCCTGTTTCACCACCAGCAAAGTTGTCTTGGCAAACAAAAAGGATGGAGGGAACTGTGGATTTGCAGCAGGGAGCAGGCTGGGCTCCCAGGCATTTTACCCACTACAGGTCAGCTCTGGCAGGAGGGGGCTGTGACAGTGAAAGCACACCTAGGTGGGGTGAAATGCACCTTTGATTCCCCCAGTTTTAAGGGTGACTGACCTTTCAAAAAAAACACCAGACTATCTTCTCTCCTTTCTCTCCCCCCTCCTCTCCCCAGTGATGCATCAATAATTTTGGGGAGGAAATGGGCTGTGTGTAACCTTGAGCAAGGATTGAGGTCTGAAAGCCCTAAATGGACTTCTCTGTGTAGCGCTGAGAAAGCACTTAAGCTTTCCCAGCATTCCCTGCTGGCTAATTTGGGCAGCTTTCCTCCCAGACAGATGGCAATTGAAGATTACCATCAGAGATAATTAGCTTTCCTCGTGCATAGGTAACGAGACTAAGGTGGGTAATTCCGGGCTAGGAACTCCACTGCAGGTTGAATAACCTCCAAAAGTTATCAGTGCCGTGTGGGCTCCTGTAGAGTCGCTTTATCGCTCGGCATGCACAGGGATACGTACATGAACCTGCCCAAACCTTTCAGGAAGGAGCTGAGCTCACCTACAACAACTCACAGCTGTTCTGCGCAGGACTCCAGTGCTGGTTTTGCCTTTCAGCCTGCTCCTTCGCCCTGGCTTTTGACTGTGAGTTTGATTTCAGCTTTGTCTAAGGAAGCGCAGCTGCTGATGCTGCTGAAGTTGTGTATACCTATGTCTTTGTTCCCCTTGGAAAGCTCACTACAGATTAATCCTTGGCGGTGGCTTTTTTGTTTGGGTGGGGGTTTTTTGTTTGTTTTCTGGTGTTTTTTAACACGTGCAGACTTACTGGCAGCCTTCCCCGTTCAGAAAAGATGTCGGTTAGGACTGTGTGCTGCATTAAATGTTCTTCAGGACTGCATTTTTGAACGATGCTGTCTGTCTCCTAGCCCTCAGGATCCTCAGCACTGTTTGGGTATTGTATGTGGTCGGTTTTCCTGTGTTCACACTCAAGAAATGAAACAAAGAAATGAAAAGCCTTTAGGGGATCAGATGCAGGTTCTGCTGCAACCTGTACAACAGTTCTTTGTTAGCTCCAGAACACTCTGCATCCACACGGCATTCCTATAGTTACCGAGTCCCATCTCATGGATTTATTTTGTTGTTGTACATAATATTTTTTGAGCTTCAGTGCTAGGAAAACAAAGCCACATATAAGGAAGGCTTTTGAAAACAGCCTGGATATTTATAATACTTGAGCTTTCCCAGTTTGGCGCTGTCAGCTTGGGTTTAAATTTCATGTAGCAGTTAGCAGCGAACTCATGCGTTTTGGTTCCCGTTCAAGCTCCGAAGGCAGTGTGGATGCCTTCGTTGCAGCCCTGAACTGGGAGCACTGGGAATGGCAGGCATTGATGTTGCTGGAGAGGTTGCTCAAGCTGTTGGTGTCTTGCAGCTTTCTCCTGAGCTGGCAGGATCGCTGCCCTGGGAAACTTTCAAGACTTAGTAAAAGTAGTAGTAGCAGCGTGGGGTAAGTGTTACCACTTCCCTCTGTTTTCCTTCCTCCCTGCATTAATTTTGCTTTGCGCTTCTCACTGACTTGTTTTGCTGCATTCCTGAGAATCCCAGAGCTCTTCCTAGGGCAGAAATGCATCACAGCACGTTGACTTGCAGAATCTGCTGCTGGGGTTGATTCCATTTCAAACAATTGAGGGCTTGGGGTGTTTTTGGTAGTTGGTTTGTTGTTTTTTAGGGTTTTTTTGATAGTAGTTGAAGGAAGATAGGGAGCAACATAGCAAAAGTCAATGAATGTAATGTGTTTGGGACTCTGACTACAGACAAGCATTGCATGTTATTTAAATGAGCATTAAGCCATTCACTTTGGTGTGCTGGTAGGAGCACATTCACACCTATTTGCTGGGTTTCCTAATTCACACAGACCTGCATAATGTAACTTCTTTTTTTTTTAAATGTGGGAACTATAAATTCCAGTAAAGAGAAGCTGTGGCATCAGATGGTATCAGTCCATGCATATTTGGACTTAATCCTGATTGGGGCTTGCAAATGCTCCTGTGAAAACTAGTCAGACAGAAAGCCCCTGTGTCTCTTTAGGGACATTCTGACACCAGCACAGATCAGGATTTATGTAGTTATGACTAAGCAAGAAATTGGTCTGATTTACTTGGGACTTAACTGTTCATGTGGATGGGAAGAATTTAATTCTCCAGGTGCTGGTAGTGAAGCAAGTAAATTAGCCCAGTTACTTTTTCGAACAAAGCACCATCACCCCCCTCCCCCCCAAAAAAAACCCCCAACAACAGCAAACCTTCAAAGCCACATTATTTCCTCTGCCACCACCCTCAAGAGCCCTAATTTTGCTTGTGGGTAGGTTTGAGGGGTGGATTTTTTTATGTTTTATTTTAGCCTAGGGTTGAAATTATTATTTATTTTCCTCCAGCTGACTGGTAGATTTAGTTTTGTAATTCCCAGCCGTCTTTGTGAGAGCTGAGGTTAAATCATGAGCTTCACATTAACCAGAGCTGAATGCTTTAGATATTCTAGGCACTATTAGAAGACAAAGTGTTCCTTGTTTTAAGGTGAACTTAATGCTGTATTGATTGTGCACGTATAATATAGATAATACTCTCTGGTTGTGCCTTTATTTAATCATGGCTAATGGGGGTAAAGAACTAGTGAGCTGATCTTGATTGTAACTGCACTGCTTTGAAACATAATTTGGCTATTTCCAGCCTCTTCTCTTTCCACTTTTTTTCCATCTTTTCTCTCTGGGAAATTTAAGAAGGATTGTTCACTTGACCTCAAGCCTCTGACTCTGCAGGCACCCATGGATAAAGAGCAGCGTGTATGAATGAGTAACTGATATTCTAATGGGATGTATATCTTGCTATTAATAACTTTCTGCTTTCTGAAGCACTGTGTAGTATGTCTGTCATCTTTGTTGTTATTTAAAAGGCGGTAAACAAACACAAACCACTCAAAGCCACGATGCTCTATTTCTTCAGGAAAAGCAGCTCTTTCAAATTATCAGAAACCTTTTCAGTTGTGCAAGTCAAGGTATGAGGAGAAAATAACTTGAACTCTGACTCCCAGAGCATGTTGCATGGCTTGTTTAGATTCCAGTCTTTCTGGCAGAAGAGCTAAAGGGAGAGGGGAAACAGGCTGAGGAGGAACAGTTGTCATTACAATATGCAGAAGGAGCTGCGTGGATTTATAGCACCCATTCTCTGTATGTTTTGTTCTATTATGTATTATACCGACCCCTATGATGTGTAATATATAAATAGCAGCCTAGCTTAGGCTGTCTAGAGCTTTAAAGGTTAATCTGGGAGGCTACAACAGGGCTGGAAGAAATCTTTCAGATAAGGCTGGGTTATTGAATTTGTGGGGGTTTAATTTTTTTTTTTCTTTTTAATTATTATTAAAGGTGTGGTTAGAGCTGGATTTGTGGTGTTGGCTTTGATTAAAGCTTTGTGAGTCGAGAAAGCACAGCTGTTGGTGCTCAGCTCATACCTGCCTTGGACTTTGTATGTGTAGATTAGCTTTTGACTGAATGTAAAGCAGTTGTTTTTGTACTGTGCTGCCAGCTCTGTGGCCACTGGGCATGGCAGTCACTGCTGGTCTGTTCAAGTGCACTACAGGGAGAAAAAGGGGGGGAAAAAGCTGACAAAATGTGTCGGGGGGGGGGGGGCTGTGAAGGGCCAGGACAGAGAAAACATGGAAATATCAGTTCCAAAGTTCTGTCCACCTTTGCATTAATTGCCCACTTCCTTCTAGTCCTGCAGGCACACAAGCAGGCAAGAAGCTGGGTCTGTGGACTTGATCTCATTCTTGATCGTAATTATAGTCAAGGCTTCTGGAGATCTGTGATGCTTGGAAAGCACTGGTTAGATGATAATCCAGTAGTTAATACTGCTCCTCTTCCCCTCAAAGCCACAAGCAGGATACGGATGTACCCTGGGCTGACTTTTAAACTCAGGTTAGCAGTGTTTAACTGCGCTACAAGAAAGTGTGTCCATTGCTGGAATGAACCCTGAGACATTTTGGAACATCAAGGAGGCTCTGTTTTTCTGTCCTGGGGTGAAAAAATCACTAAAACGTTTACCAGCTGAGAAAGATGCTTGTGGCTTTAGTTGTGTCTACACCATGCAATGGAGCCCACTGTCAGCTTCAGCTGGTGCTGGGGATCCATACTGCACCCTGTGGTAATCTGAGCCAAAATATTAGTTTGGATATCACGGGAGGTGGGGGGCAATAGCAATGCTGTCACAGCCCAGAGGTGGAGGTAACACGTTCTGCTTCTCAGCAGGACTGATTAGCTCAGTGTCAGATGGTTGCACCAAATACTGTTCCTGTTGGAGGGCTGATTCAGTGATACTTGATGCCTGTGCTCCCCTGGATTTTGCTGCTCAGGGTTTTCTGGCAGAATGAACCAACTGATGCTTGATACTCCCAGTTTGATACTCCCCTGTAGAGCTAGTAACTGATGTCAGTGTAAGTGACATTGAATTTTGCAGTGGTGGGCACAGAACAGCACACACCACTAATTGCGGTACCCCAAGAGCAGGATCGTGGCAGGGACTGTTTCAGTGAGCTTTAAAAAGCTTGTAGCAACTTGACCTAGGCTTGTATGCATCTTCCTGCTGCCCAAGAAACAGTCTGAGTGCAGGCAGCCTCTCTTTCTCTGCCCTTTTTGGATTTTTTTCCTGTTCCTGCTCCCACTGTGGGACACACATAGAAGCTCCTGGGTGCCCGGGAAGAGGAGTGAAAAAAGAGTTACACCACTGAACAGATGATACTGTGTGGGGTAAACAAGAGAGTCTGAGAAAACTGGATAAGTAAGACTTAAGTCAGGGCCAGCAGGCCTTTTGCAGCTGTTGCCAAATTCCCTGATGGACAGCATGTCTCCATGGTGTCTCCTGCATGGGAGTGGGAGGCTGCAAACCATTCTTTTGCAGAGCCTGCCTGGAATGTTCACAGGCTTAGTGAGGTTTGGCTAGAATAAGCCACCATACCTGATTTCTTGCATTTAAAGGCAGTGACAGGAGTGAGAGGCTTGGAGATGAAGGCTTGGAGGGATGTAGGTGCTGTGTTGCCTGTTACGCCCAAGACACAGAGATAAATTGTGCTTGTTCCCAGGCCTGCCTGCAGCCTTCTGGAAGGGAGCTAACCTCCCTCTCCCATCAGCTGCCCTGTCTAGGTAAACGAGGGCTTCAGGGAGTGAAAACGCAATGGATGTGGCTGGACTCAGATTCTTTAGCTGAAAGATAGACCTATATGGGAAGAGTTCCCGAGCTTGTAAGTAGGACTGGAGAGTGATGCAGAGATCTCCTTTAAGATTTTGGGCAGAAGCAAAGAGAAATGGTGACTGTTGGTGAAAAATACTAATTGAATTGCTCTTCTTCCTTGCTTGACCCAGCTGGTGGGCATGTTCTGGTGAGGACCAAAATACTGGTGTCTATACTTGAAAGACAAAGTAGAATAAAATCCTCCTTTATTAAAAAAAAAATAAAATAAATGTCTCATCTCTTGTGGTACAGAATAGGTTTCACCATTAGCAGGGGGTGAAAGGGAGGAGCACTTAGGCCCTAAACCCACTCTATTAACTCTTGTAGCCTGTCTTGAATTAAAATGTAGCTATGCAGAAGGTCAAAGGTGGGCACAGCGCTAATCTACGTCTCGTAGCCCAGTAGTCTTATGCCCGCAGAGGTTATGTTTCTGCCTGTGCTAGCTGGTAAAGAACAAGGGTTGACTAAATATACTAGACATCACC
The DNA here is from genome assembly GCF_964237585.1 of Gallinula chloropus. Classification (NCBI taxonomy): domain Eukaryota; kingdom Metazoa; phylum Chordata; class Aves; order Gruiformes; family Rallidae; genus Gallinula; species Gallinula chloropus. The sequence goes on from NC_140085.1 coordinate 92,156,229, forward strand.
TCTACTGTGATACTAAATCTACTGGACATTGTTGCTTGCTGTTGTTGGAGAACATACTACTTTCTTTTTGGGTCTTCTGCAGTAGTTGAGGAAATGTTAGGGGAAACTTTGGAGACCTTCCTTTGCAAACAAGCTGTGTATGCAGCAAGGCCATCTTTTTTCAAAGTTAGCAGTGCTGTTGGAAGGGAAGGCAGCTCCAGTTCTCAGTTAGCCAACTCTTCTTTTGCTTCTTATCCCCTCATTGCTGAGAGAGATAAGGGCAGAAAGAGTCTGAAAATGTTTTTTCTCCTGCACTAGACGCTATCTTTTAACTGCTGCTTGTAAAGGTTGTGTGTGGTATGATGGTGGAAGTCTCCAGAGATGTTTTATCACAACGAAACCTTACATTGTTGGTGTCATGGCTTGTACCGGCCTTCAGGAGCAGGAATAAAAGTTTTGGGTTTGTGTGGGGCCGGGCAGGACAGCAAGAACCTTTTCCAAGTAAGGTGCTATTAAGCTTCTCACTTCAAAAGCAAGTCACTGTTGTAGGAGAGTTAGCAATGTGGTTTCCTTGCCAGATAATCCAGAGTATCTACCTGCCTCATTTAAACTTAGTATTTCTGAGGGCTTCTCTTCCTTAATAAAATTGAAAGGGGCATTGGAAATAATGACAAAACTTACAAAGCATGTGACAGAAGGCACAAGACAGACTTGCCCCTTCAGATCCTTAAAGACTTCGCTGCAGTGCTACTGTGTTGGTCTGCTACAGCGTTTCCTTCGGAGGAGCAGTAACGAACAGGTAGGCACCTGTGTAGGGCAAGAACTCAAAGCCTTAATGATGAATAGTGCATGGATTTGACAGAAGAAATATGTAGGTACATGTCATAGTGTGCTGGTTGTTTTGGCAGCTTGGCACAAACGACAACATAAGAAAACCCTTCCTCCTCCATCGTCCTTCTGCTGCGCTGCCCGTTCCACCGGGCACGCGCGACAGGCCAGCCGAACGGCAGCAGCGCTGTGGGACTGGTGATTATCGGCGAGCCTACAAAACACTCACTGCATCTTAAATCCTCGGGTGCCTTTAGCAACTCTGATGGGGCTCTGTTTGCTTTTTCTCCTGTCCCTTTAAATTTCGGGATCCACTCCAGGCACGTTTGAAAGCTCACTTCCCAGCTCGCTTCCCTTCCTCCCCCACAACTGCCCGGGCTGGGAATTTGAGGTCTGGGAGCTGATAGCTCCATGCCCTCAGTTAAGCTCAGCAGCAAGAAGTTAAACTGTTACAAGAGTAGGTATGGAGCTAAGATTCTTTTACCATGAGTATTTAGTAGCAACCACTTTTTAGTTAAATACTTATTAACAATGTCGGTAAGAGTCAAAGGTGCTTTACAGAATAAGTAGGAGAGAGGGGAGGGAAGGCTTCCTGCATCATTATTCTCCCCGCATACGTTAACGACCTAATTTTAAGGAAGAACTCGAAAGAAAGGCTTACCAGCTTTACAAAAAAATGCAGTCCTAGTGTGATTATGTGATTAGAGCGTAGTTTCCCACATGCTTATTTGGGGGTATGGCTACATCAGCTACATGCATAAGTTGAGTGATAAACGGAGGCAGTGAGATCACATCAGATACCACACTTAGTGAAGCAGCAAAATAAAGACTAATTGTAAGTAATGAGGCAGCTCTGACAAGGGCTTTGGCTCCCCGCTTCTGCCAATGGAAGAAAAAATTAGCCTCTGGCCTTACATAGCTAATTTGTCATATACCCAAATGCTTCTCTGTGGTGGGCTGGTGGGAGCCGAGGTGGACCCATCTGCCCATTAGACTGGCAGGTGATTTCTGAGGTCTCTTATTACTCGTAACAGAGTCTGTCTTGTCTAATTCTGTAACTATGGCTCTGCCTTGGCAGGGGTGGGAAGTTCAACAGTGGACACTAACTTAGATTCCTATTAAAAAATGCTTATGAATCTCTTTACAACACTTACACATCCTGTTGCTTGCTTGCTTACAGGGAATTGTCCAGCTAACAACGTGAACGTTGGGCATTGGCCAGCTGGGTTCCTCTCCCCTTTCACTGTGTGTGCATCACTGTAGGCATTTTAGGAAGAGGAGGGAATTGAATACTGGAGTTCCAGCTTTGCCTGCCTTGTTTTGCTGAGCCCCGATTGACTTTGAGCTAAGGACACTGTGACCTCTGTCAGGTCGAAGAGCTTAAATCAGGATGCTGGGTCTTGTGTTGCGATAAATAAGCTGGAATGTGACTGGTCATTTTACATGTAAACTGTGTCTTCTCAATTGCCTATTTTGCATCTCTGGCGATGGACATTTACTGCAATATCTGCTTTGTAGGAGTTTGTTTTCCTTGGATTAACTTTCTGTAGTGCTCAGCTATTTTAAAATAGGAAAGGAGAGCTGGAAAATGCTATCACTATTAAAAATACACCCAGAATAATTCATTCTGTACACAAGGCAATGGTTTTGTTTACAAACCAGGTTAAGAAAGTCTTCACTTAAAAGACCATCTTTCTGGACTACAGAACTTTCTCTTCAAAGCACTAGATGAAGCCAGGCCCTGGGGGGTGGGATGGTGAACAGACATTTGTGTAATTAAAGACCATTTTGTGTTCACAAGAGCTGGGTTAGGTGCAACGTTCTTCTGTGTGTGCCAGTCTGAATGTGCTATATAAGCCACTAAGAGTTGTTAGATTCCTTATGATCCTGTTTGAAGAACAATATTGACTTAAATATCCTTGTTTTAATGACTTTTTTGGTAGGCTATATGAATATTCCTGTAAATACTTTACAAACAAAATTATTTTCACCTCATCTCTGTGAATAATACTGTTACAAATAAGATTTTTGTTTTTAAAAGACCCTTTTTTGGGCAGCTTTGCGTTGTCTTTTTTCTGGTAGTTTGGTTTGACTCCTCTGTAAGGTTTTCTTTTTTTTGCACTGAAGTCAGCAAAATCAGCAATTTAGTCAGTTGTTAGTTTAGTAACTATCTGAAGAGCTGGTTCCTTAGGTTATGTGTTTAACTGAAGCTTGCATTGATTGAATCAGGGAGTAAAAGGCAAACAGTTGACTTCCCCTTTAGTAGGATAGTGCAGCAAACTTCTGCAAAGCAGGAGGGGATAAACATACTGATAATGAAAGGGAAAAATGAATTCGGAGAGCACAGTATGTCTTTTCAAGTAAATGAGCCAATTGCAGTCAGTGACACTTGACTAAGCCTAATAGGTGAGATTTCTTCTAATGCTTTTTCAGTTTTAGGGAAAGACACAATTATTGCAGAAACTCAGGGCTTGCTTTAGGAATGGCGAATGATCACTAAAAATAATTTGTTATGGCTTTTCAAGAAGAGTCAAGGGAGTTTGAACCGCAAGGGAGGCAGTGTTACGTCCAGGGGAGGGATGGAAGTTTGAAATTGCAACAGTGGGGGTGTGGGAGTGTTTCATCCAGAACAGAGCAGGACAGGCTGGAGGATATACTTAAGGTTGATAGATTATAGCTTGTTCATTGTGTGGCTTTGTTCCTGGTAGGTGCTGTTATAAAACCTCTTCTGACCCTACAACTTTTGGGGGGGTGGGGATAAATAAGAGGGTTGTGGCTTGTTGCACTGAAGACATTGTAACAAATAGTTCTCTGTTAAGAATTTCTTCGGGGGTGAAGCTGTGTGAGTGCCAGTAGTATGCTTCTCAGTTTCTAAAAACAAAAAGCACTGGCCTCTAGTAGTTTCTTGGCCTTTAATGCAAGGTGTGATGTTAAAATGTTACAAGTGTGAAGCATCATCATCATCCAACTGCCTTGGTTGGAAGGGACCTTTCAGATCATTAAGTCCAGCCACAGACCTAACCTGCCAAAACCACCCCTAACCCATGTCCCTAGGCGCTGCATCTACCTGTCTCTGAACTCCTTCCAGGGATGGTGACTCCACCACCTCCCTGGGCAGCCCATTCCAATGCCTAACAACCCTCTCTGTGAACACATTTGTCCTAACATCCAAGCGTGTTGCTGTAAATCACTTGGACTGTATCTACCTTGAGTTTAACACGGGTAGCTGTTTAACACAGATTTAAAATAACAACAACTCTAAATACTCTAAAAAAAACCCCAACCCACCCCAACATGGTATTTAAAAAAAAAAAAAAAGAAGAAACTTTTAAAGAAAAGAGAAAACCATAAATCTGAAGGCTTTGCTCTTGAAAAGTCTGGCAGTATGTTTGCATGTGGCTTGTTTTGGCTGGACAGCTGCTTATTACCTTCACTTGAAAATCCAGATGTCCAAGTAGGTGTTTATGCATTGTTGAATCTGTTTACCATGATAGGGGGAGAAGTGAAAATAGTAGAAAGACACAGTTCCTGAGTAAATTTCCACAGTAGTCTGTGGCTAGAATGGCTATTTTGGACTTTGGGATGATTAAGCAACAGCGGTTCATTCATAGCTACTGAAAGGGCAGCTCAGTGTGTTAGACATGAGCAGCGCAGAACTTGTCTTGCCACATACACAAGCTTCTGAGATTTCTCTGGGGTTTTTTAAATAGACTGTGCAATGAGATGAAAACTCTGAAAAGGAAACAGCTTTCTCCACTGTTTCTTCATAACTTGGTACCTTCTACAGATTGCCTCCCGACTTCTCTTTTTTGCATTGCAATGTGTAAAAATAGCGTTTTCCTGTCGCTCGAGCCATGAAGTCTGGTCTGTGTCAGGAGCTGGAAACTCTGCAGTGCACAAGGGCTTAAGCAGGCAGCTTCAGTGCAGCTTTAAACGTCCAAAACCAGACTTTAAGAATCCTCAGTCACCCAAGAAAAGCCAGTAGCAATCTACAGCAGCTCATACCTTGCTCTCCTTCATCAGCATCAGTCTCTCTGCCGTCCTGCAAAGAGCCCGTGCTAGTTTAATTGTAATTATGGAAACTGATAGTGGGTGCTGCAAGAAAGAGGAGAGGCGCAGGTACCTGTAAAGGCCACTTCTGATCCAAGAAGCTGGTTTGTTTGGGTTCCCAGCTCCTACTCTGCCATACTTCTGGAAGGGCCTGTCTTCCTCCTGTGTCTTCAGAGAGAACATAGATGGAGCCTCTCTCAGTGCTTCTGTGTTACCATGAAGAGGGCGCAGGTGTGGTAGGCACGGAACAGCCTACAGCTCCTGTCCCTGGGACTTCGTGTGAGAAATGAAACCAGAGTTTTTCCCCTATAACCTTTGAGGTGGTGCATGGGTGTGCTAATGATGATTTCCTCCCATAGGTTTCAACATCCTGTATAAAAGTTAACTTTCATAGCATACTTTCGATACCAATTTCTTGTTTTGTTTTTTCTCACGTTTCAGGTCTACCAGTCATGAAACGAATTCTTCTGTTCTTTATCCTGGCAGCTGCTGTTATGTATGGTATACTGCATGGAAACCTGTGGAGAAATAACCTTTACTGGTATGGTGATGTTTTGTTTGGTTATAGTACCTGCGGCCTCATGGCTGTGAGAAAGATGCAGCTGTGAGTTGCTGTGCTGTTGAACAGCTGCTTTACTAGTAATCAGCAGAGCTGATAACGACTCTGTGTGTCTGTGTTTGCTTTGTGTTTGGTTTTTTGGTGTTTTTTTTTTTCTTTGGTAGGGTGAAGGAATGAATGTGATTGTTCTGTCCTGTCACCCCTTCTCTTGTGTCAATTTTTAACCTAGTAGTCGATTTGAGCCTGGTTGTAAGGAGAGGTCAGGACCTCAGAAATAGGCACCCCCTCTGAGTTTCATGAAAATAGGTGTTCAGGTAAAGACAGATGTCTTATCTCTGTGTGTCCTGTGTTTGTATCTCCTCCCATCCTGTGTGTGCTTAGTGTTAGCTTGTTTCCTTTAGATGTCTGATAAATGATGTGGGAGAGACCTGCTCCACACGTGGGAATAACTACAGGGGTAGCAGAGACTTTTGAAAAGCTGAAATTTGTCGAGCCTCAGTGGGAACTTTTTGTGAAGTGAGCCTTCACTGTCTCCAGGCTGCAAGGGACAAGTGGCTTGGGACCTAAAATTTAGGGTGCTTATCAAAGACATTGAGTTTCCATTGAGCTTTGCACAGCTGTAATCAGGACTGACCAGTGTGTTTGTGTTAAGAAGATAATAGCAATAGCTTTAGAAAGTAGTGATTGATGTGTCTCTATTTGTCTTGTTTATAGCATAAAATCAATACAAATGATTTTCTGTGTGGTTTCTGTTCATAGCAAACCACAGTTGTGACGTTTCCCTTTTTGCAGGATTAGCTTTTATGGACAGACTTCCTCTGTGAGGGCTCCTCCTTCTTATGAGACTAGTGGAGTGACCCAGTAAGTTCAGCAGTTGAGTCTTTTTGTGGTGGGGTTACATTGGTTGGATTTTTGGGCAGGTGGGAGGGATTGAGACCAAAATCTGTAGCATTTGTCCGTAGACCCCTTGTTCAACCAGTTATTGTACAGCTGTGTCCATTGGCTGTTTGTTACAAGCACAATTGCAAGATGTCTGGCAGAAAGGAATTTGTCTATGTCACGTTTCCACAGTGTTTGGTTAGTATTTATGATCACTTAGGGTAACAAGCCATGAATTGTTGGGAGGGCGTATGTTTACAGCTTCCAAATCTCTGCAGTTCTGAGTTACACCTAAATAAAATTAACCAGAGCTGTGAGGGCAACTTTTGTGCATAAAATTTAATAAATCAGAAGCGTGGTTTGCTTGTGCAAGTACCTGCATAAGCAGATCTCCTACTAACGAATTCCTGCAGTTGGGTTTGTGGGGCTAATGAGAGCCTATGCTACAGCTTTAAAAGCAGGTCTCTGTTCTCGCTCAGGCAGGGTGGGTGAGCCCCTTGCTGGAAAGCAGGAGCTGGCCAGCTGATACATTTCACAGGGTACTTCCTCTGTGTCAGTATTCACATGACAACTCGAGGTTACCAAAAGCAATTAACCTTAATGGTCTGTTTGGCTTGTGGTCCTAATGTGGTGGTTTCATCCTTCTGTTCTTAATGCAGCCCAGATGCAGGCATTGCTTACACTGAACTCTACCCTCCCTGCTGGGCGCTGTATTTGTTATTAATTGGGCTAAATCACCAAGAAGGGAATGTGCTTAGAAGTGTAAATCTGAACCTTATAATGAGAGGAATGACTTATCCCCAAAGAATCTCATTGTCCTTGAGGTAACCAGCCTGTGTGGTGCTGTCTGTTCCCCTCTCCAACCAAACAAGGCACCCCTCCTCTCTGTGTGGCTATCTGGGTATGGCGGCAGGGGTGGTTCAGCCCAGGTGTCCTGCTTCTCTGCAGGGGGGGCCTGAGATCTCACCTCTGGTTATGGCTGCCTAGCAGGGGAGGTTGCAGGCCCCTTGGAGCAATGCTGTGAGATAAAAGCCTTTACTACTGTCAGTAATCATACTGCAGCAGGGAAGATCTATCTTTGTAATGCAGACAGAGGCAATCATGAAAATCTGGGGTGGGGTTGACTCGCTAATCAACTTTTACTAATTTGGCTGGTCCAAGTTTCCCTACCTTGTTGCTGCTGTTCTTGCTATTTCTTTGAAATCCTTCTTTTGTAGGCTGCCACCTACGGCTGTGGAGAGAAGGAACACGCTGGACGCTTGTCTCCTGAAACCAGCGTTTGAATCTTTACAGGGGTGAGTCTTCTGTATGAAGTGTGGGGAGGAGGAGCGGCTGTGCTGATTGAGGTAGAGATGGGCTATTGACATATTCTGGACTAATTCACCTTAAGATTCAGCCTCTGGAAGTGCAGATTTTGGGCTTGGGTTCGTTGCCACTTTTCCTGGTTGTGACAGCACAAACTGTTTAGCTTGCCACTGATCAGCCCTTGAGCAATAACACCACACAACTAGCTCAGCGTGCTGGTGTATGTACTCAATAGATAGTTCCTGTTCAGGTATTGTAGCTACTAATACTGAAATTGTTCTAATGACTGAAATACAAGCTTTTTTTTTTCCTTCCATGCTTTTCCTGTAAAAGACGCCTTCATGTGCAAGGTCATTCTGCTATTAAGAATCTGGATTTAAATTGAAGATTTTTTTGGTATTAAAAGTATTTCTGTAGCAGCCAGGGGCCAGAGAACTTTTGAAAATCTCTTCATTTTATTTGGAAAGAGGAGTAGGAAATGTGGGGAAAAAAGCCCAAATCATCCAAGCATTAATGATAGAAGATTCTTCCCTTTCAATAGAATTTTAATTTTAATGGAGTTTAATTTTAATGATATTTGGGATTATTCATGGTTTTGTTCCTCTGATAGTATAATTGAATTGTGTGGAGGTGTCCTCTGCTTTAAGGTACTCATAGGAAACTTCCTTTGTAAAGAAGCAGTCAGAAAAAAGGAAGAGCTTCAACAGGTCTTAATGAGAGATCAAGCAGGTGCTACATGGATCAGAAGCAGGCAAACTATAACAGCTTTGTGTTTTACCTGAGCTAACATTGAGGAGTATGGCCCTGAGAAAGCTTGGGAAGATGTTCAGACCAAGTCCTGGCTGAAGAAGACACCATTGCTCCATTAGGTTTTTGTTGTTGCTGTCCTCCTTATGTACAAGAAAACAGGGCTTTAATTCGGTGCTGTTACTGTTTTAAAGAACATGGAAGGATCTCAAATTTGTCCTCCTGAAAAAAGTCCTGTAGTGCTTGAGTTTTGATTAGTTAGCTGGCCCAATAAGGTGGTCCTAGGTCCCTCACCCATGGCGTGTGCCTAGGCTGTCTCTGTGTGGGGCACAGCTCTGGGGCTGAGCAAAGGAACAGGAATGGACTCTGGGCAATGAGAAGAAAATGGGTGCAGAGCTAGAACAGAGTCTCTTCTGTATATTTCCATAGCTCCTTGACAGAGATAGCTTGTATGAGCTGAAGATCTGGTCTGTGCACTTGGGTAAATAGCCTGGGGAGGTAGAAAGGATTTCCAACCTGCCAGAATTATTTATTGGAAAGGAACCAGAGCTAGAAGTAAGAATCTCTTTGCAGTAGGTAAATTATTTATTATGTCTAAGCTTACCAGCTGTTTCTGAACAGCAAGGTAAGTTATTAAATTTAATATGGGTGCTTAGTGCATGATGTCTCAAAGTTACCTGGTCTTGCTTAGCTAACCCATGGCCCAGTTGTTGGTGTGTAGGCAGTGGTGTTTGGGGTTTGTTGTTTGGAGTTTTTTGGGTTTGGGTCTTTTTTTCATTTTTTTCCCTTTCCTTTTTACTGTTAGCATCTTCTGAATATGCAGAGCTTAGAGGTACTTGATTGATGGAAGTGAGTGTTTTTAACAGCTATTAGTAAAGGAGAAACAAGTCATGTGTTGGCTGTGGGTACTTATGCTCAACACAGGGTTTTCTCACTGCAACTGGATACTTAAAGTGTTAACACTTTCAAAACACGATCGTTGCAAAGTCAACCTGTTCAGTGAGTGCCTGTCCACTTAACTCCAAGGTGAAGCCAAGGGCATGGCAGCATGTCTACTGTTCATTCGTTTGGCTTGACTTGGCAGACATAGTAATGAAAGTCCCCTCCCTGCTATGAGATAATCTTTGTCTGTGGTTGCTGTCTTTCGAAGAAGGAAGTGACCTTTCTATCTTGACACTTAGAAGGTGTGATGTTCTAGTTTGCAGGAAGAATGAGATTTAGAGGCAAACTTTCTTGTGAACCAGGGTGGCCTTGGCACATGTGCACTGGGCTCCTTTGGGACATCTGACTCCTGGCTAAACCAGAAGATTCACTGCAGGAGCACACCCAGCATACTGCAGCTGCTGAAGGGGTGTTCAATCTGTGGGACTCTGCTAGACTTCACCCACAGTGGGGAAAAAACAACCCCAAACCTGAGATGTGTTGTGGATGTGAGAACTCATACTTCTTTTTGCTGTTGCCCCACACTACTTACTAACACCAACAGAGCCGTAAAGTGCCACCTGTTTGGAGTGGGACTGCACCTCAAATAAATGGATGCTTTTCAGGAGATGGTATTTTTGAGTTAAAACATCTGTTTCAAATCCCATTCTTATTTATGAAATTGCCATATATAATAATAACAACTTAATTTTCCTTGTTGCCTGTTATTTAGTTTTCAAACCTGAAGTTGCTTGTTGTCTTCCTGGATTATGTAATTCTCTGAAATATGTTGTCATGTGGTGTAAGCTTTGAGTCATGTGATTTTAGTGACTCTATGTAACTTACATTAGCAGAGATTTTTATCTCAGTCTCTACCTCTGTTTTCCATTATAAAATCTTTTCTGTTCACCTGCTTCCTTCCCATGTGCTAATGAGTTTTCTTCTTTTAAAAATTGATAATACTGTGAAGTAGGATAAAGTAAGTTTTGGGGTTTTCTTCTTAAAAGCAATTGCATGCATTATTTGCTTATTTCAGTATGTCCTGTAGATTTTTTTGAACAACTTGTTTTTCTTCCCCTCCATTAGTGTTGACAAAATATACCCGTTCCTCTGCGCTAACGATTTTCTCCGAGTGGCCGAGTTCCGCGGGAGTGATAAGTTTGAGCTGCCTTACGGAATAAAGAGAGCAGGTTTGTGCTCTTCATGGCTCCCTTTAATCCCTCTGACCTGGCACCTTCCTGGTTTTACTGAATCCAACATCGTGTTGGGGATGCTGCTCTTAGCAGAGAAGCTCCTAGAAGGTGGGAGTGAGGAACAGTGGAGCTTATTCAGCGTCTTGTTGTTTGTACGTGGGCTGCAGCCCTACTGATGCTTAGCTAGTGCTTTGCTAGGTGAAATATTAGCCAGGTCAGTGTGATGATGGAGTTCAATCAGCTCATCAGGATCCAGAGTCCTACTGAGGAAGAAGTCCCCAGATTGGGGCAGTTACATCATCAGAATTTCCCTTTTACTTGGGCTAGCTTGTCCCACCAGGGAAGGTGTTGCTGGGGCTGGGGTTGGGTGGGTATTCCTGCTGTACCTGTGTGAAGTGTTGGCTTGCTTGTCCAGGCAGAGTAGACAGAACCCAGAGATCTTAAGGGTCCCCGTTGACCTTTTGGAAAGGGTTATAAAGTCTCAAATCTTAAGTTTTTTAATGCTGAGCAGTAACCCTTCCCAGTACCTTGTGCATCTGGGCTTTAGAACCTTGATTTGTCCTCCATCAACATAACAAGGATGGTTTCATTTTCCTCTGGGGCTGCAGTGAGAAAAAGTAGTTGGGAATAGTTGGGGACCCCTCCCAGGTAGAGACATGTTGAGCGTCCAGCAGACACCTGCCCACCAAGGGAAGGCTGGGAAGGTGTCTCTGCCCAGCTCTGTTAGTGGGCACAGGCTGGTTTGATGTCTTCTCCCGAGCTATGTAATGCTGTTACTGTCCCTGGCTGTGCCGACTCTACTTTTGGATCAAGGTTGCTTCTGCCTCAGCTGAAGGTGTGTGGGGGGGTAAGTCAGTTAGGGTCCAGTTCTTGGAAACTGTTCTGATGCATATTTACTGTAACTAAAGACTTTTTAGATACAGATCTCATGCTGTTTTCCAACAGGGGTGTGTTGGGGCAGGAAAAGCTTCCTGGAGAGGAGCTCTGATAAGCCTGAATTTCTTTGGCGTCATTGATTGACCTGTGGCCCTGAAGAACTGTGTTTATTTTGAGGGCTTCATACACAGTGCATAAAAGCTACAGTGTGTGAAACAGCTGTAGTCAGGGTGGTGTGCTTTTTTTTAATATCGAACAGCACTGAACATTAATCTTTGTATTTGCTTTCTAGAGCAATATTTCCATTTAGCCCTTTCAAGACTGCAGAACTGTGGACTTTTCAATGACAATGGCAGGTGAGATGGTTTCTTTGCTACTGTTTCTGTTCGTTGTATTCTTAACATTTATCTGGAAAGGAATGTCAGTGGCAGTATTCTGAAGTAGCTCACCTTAGCCATGCTGCAGACTGCTGCTCAGACTGGCTGTGTCTGAGCAACATGTAACCCATTCCAAGATTTAAGCTTGGTTTGAAACATACAAAGCACCAGCATTCAAGAATAGTTTTCCTGTGAAGGAGTTTAAAAAGCAATCTGTAAGTTTATAAGTGTGTTAGGAAGTTTCTAGCTGAAGGCAGTCCTGTCCTACCTGTAGGATCTTTCTGTGTTTGGGGAATGTGAAACCACCCTTTAAAATCTGAAGGTGCTCCCCTCTTTCAAAGGTGGTATTAGTGTCAGTTGGAGGAGGTTTGAGATAAGCAGGTGCAAACAAACGACTGTTTCTAGTCAAAGCAAATGTTACTCATAGCCCCATGCCCCTGCATCCGCTGGGCTGCTGCACGCCCTTGCTCACATGTGTGCTCAGCTTCCCTTCCTGTGAGTGAGGGAGACTGGAGGCAGCCAGGAAAAACTGTTCCTGGCATTATGGGAGTAGCCAGGGTGTGTCACTGAGCGGAGCAGGCCTTAGATAACTCGCTTCCCATGCATTAGATTGTCTTGGTTGAAGGATCCCTTTGTTAGAAGCCGCTTCCAACGGGATTTTTGTTGCTCAGTTTTTTGAGGGTCGTTGTGTGTGTGTCTGCTTGTTGCTGGGGTTTGTTTTGGTTTGGGATTTGTGTTTGGTTTGTTTGGAGGTAGCGTGGTAGGGTTGGCAAGTGAAGTAAAATCCGGTGTTGGCTGAGCGGCGCGAGTGGCTTCTGCGGTTTGCAGTCTGGTGAGTGGGCTGACAGCCTGCCCGGCGCACGCGAACCTGCGGGCTTCTCACCCGAGCCGCGTGCGAGCAGCGCCGAGGCTGACTCTCCTTGGGGGTGTTTTTCTAATCAAGGAGATCAAACACAAGATTGTTGCCTCAAGCCGGATGCTAAGATCACCTTTTTAATTAAACTCGGGGTGAAATATGAACAAGATAATTCATATTCAAGCCTAAGAGTTATATTGGGCTTAATATCCAGTTTTCCTTTACCTATGATAGTCCTTCCTCCCCCCTGTGTTCAGTAACATACTTCAGTGCTGAAGCAAAATGAGAACTATTACTCTTTAATAGGCAGTAGTATATATAAAAAAAGCGAATGTACAATGTATTCTTTCTAGATCCATCAGGTTTTGTGCATAGTACTGTTAGGGCACGAAACACTGTAGTAAGGAAGAGCTTTTTCTATATACCTTTAACTAAGATACGGTGGCTTTTAAATGTGAAACACTTAGGGAATTAATCCTAACAACATTCTCCAGTAATATGGCAACAGAATTACTACGCAGTTCTTTATTGCTGCTGCCTAAGCCTTCTTATCAGAATGCAAGCTGGATTTCCCTTTAAACATTCTTTGGGGCAGAGTGAGGGAACCTGCTATGAAGTATTATAACAAAAATGAGGCTATATGAGCACCAAGTCAGTGGTGTGCACAACTACAGCTGTATGAGCACCATATCTGGGGTGCTCATACAGCTGTATTTGTGTGTGAATTAGCTCACTATGTGGAGTTTTCCTGCAAAGGGTTTTTTCCCTAAGCAGTGCCATTTCCCAGACTTTAGTGGCATTCCTGCTCTGTAAAGGTCTAGTTCTCCAAAACTGTTTGGAAGTGAACAGACTTCAGTGGAATAGCCCGTAGGAGAAGGTTTTCCAGGCTCCGGGGTATATCCACAAAGTAACCTCTGGACACCCTGCTCTACCCCTTTCCTCACTGAGCACTCTCAAAACCTGAAGTTCAACAGCAGTAAATTCTTACAAATGTATTTACACAATCCTTACTCAACAATATGCAGCCTCTGCATCCTCCTTCTACCAAATAACCTTAGAGGAAATAATTTGCATTCCTCAACTGACTGTGGGGGTGTGTGTAAAAGGAGTTGAGGTTGAGATCTTCTTTTTTCCTTTACCAGAGAAACAGTATTTCAGTGGAATGCAGAGGATGCAAGCCTTTTGACCTTTAAAGGCTATGTTTCCATCTAACAATATTTTTCTTTTATGGACAAGGAAAATGTTTCTTTTAACATTTCACCATATAAACAAAAGATGTAAACTGATGCCTGGCCTTGAGATCAAGAGGCTCTTGTTTACCCCCTGAATAGGGCGATGGTTGGAGATCAGTTACCACGTGATTTGGATCAGAATCTGTTTATACTCTCATGCTACTCTGTTAGTAGAACCCCTAACACCTAAACACAAATCCTTAGTTACTCACACCATTGCTAAACCAATTGTTTTAGCTCAGATCTTAATATTTTTCACGTTCATTAATATTGTGCTGGTGATTTTAAACTGGACCTCCAGGCATTTCAGTCAGTTATATTTGACTTGTAGCGCACCTGATGTTGCTTAAGGACAATGTGACATCTTCTTGCCAGTGTATTGACTTGGGGAAAGGGTGACTGTTAACCTTCTGGGGTGTGAGTTTGGAGTTTTTAAAATATAAAAACATAATGAAAAAGGAGACTTTAAGAAGTGGGATTGGTAAAATGTCTGGGAGTAACAGTCTGCTGAAAATCAGTGTGGTGATTTCCGTGATCTACAGTAAGTTTTTACTTAAATACCTTGGAATACTTTCCAGCCTTGCTACATCTCCATTTCACATGTTGGTTTCTTAAGATGATATGTACTGTTTGGGTTTTTTTTGTTTTGGTTTTTTTTTCACTCTGGCATCCCTTCCTGCTTATTGTTGTCAGTGGAATCTATGCTACTGTGGGTGTAGTCCTGTGATATTAACTGGACACACTTGAATACTAAAGGAAGAAGATGATTCATTTGCCAGATTTCCTGTTTGAGTTGGCCTGCTTCGACTTCCTGAGCTTGACAGAGCCAGTCTTTAATTCATTTGATTGTATTTATGACTGTATTCTTGTACAGTTCGTCAGGAGTGTTTGATCTGCTTGTTGACTTTATCCACTTCAAAAGTTTACCATACTTTTGTTAGATGATTTATTGGTTATTTGAGGGCAGCTGATAACTTTATTTTTAAGTGTGCATGTTATTAAGGGTACTGGAGTGTGAAAGCTTAATCAAGACTTAAGTTTCACTCCATTTTCCATCCATGGTAGTATTAGTCAGCTCTTAGCCATGAATAAGACCTGGTCTGCATCTGTCAATAAGAGGGAAGAGTCTTTGGATTTGACTTGAGAGCAGATACTCAGCTTTTGTAGCTGTGAAAGCTTCAATCATCCAGCTCAAAAGAGCTTCTTTTGCCCTCCCTGCCCTGAGTGTGTCCTGCTACATCAAAACTGCACAGCAGAGAGAGGAGAAATCAAAGAGCTCTTCAGCTGTGTGCAAAAGTGTAAGGCATTATTTGAATACCTGGGGATTGGCATAGTGAAGAAGTTGCTTAAATCATAGCCTCTGCCAAAAAATTAGTTATGTAATAAGGAATCACTTAAAGTTCATCTACAAGGGACAGAAGAAGCAGATCCTCCTCAAAGCAACTTTTGGACAGCTTATCATAGTCAGAATAATGCAAAGCACTTGTAATGGAGTTGACATTGCTTTTATGAATTCACACCGAGTAGTCAGAGTATAAATATATATATATTTGTTTAGCAAGGTTGGGAGCAATTTTCCTGGCTTTTTATTAAGACCTGAAGATGAGTTCATGAATGGTGTGTCAGTCACTGCCAAACCAGGGTGTCCACTAAGCATCAGGGATGGATGCTCTAGCCAAGAGGTACCACCAGGAGTATGAATAGCAATTTAGGGATTTGGATTATGATGTGGAGGTTTGTACCTCAGTTACCCAGCTGTGCCGCGTAACTTCTGGTGACAATGAATTCAGAGGCCTTGGTTGAAACTTTCAGTGATTTACAGAGCACTGTAACAGGAAAGAGTGAGACAACCATATGCTGATGCTGTGCTCTTCCCCCTCTTCTTTCACCTTTGTCACCTACTGGTGTCTATTTTTCCTCTTTCCTTCCAGTGTTTCTTCACTGTTGCTTTCTCAGGTGTGGTGGTTTAGCCCTGGCTAGAGGCCAGATGCCCACCAAAGCTGCTCTATCACTCCCCTTTTCAGCTGGGCAGGGGAGAAGATACCTATTGAGATGCTCAGGATTTGAGATAAGGACAGGGAGAGATCATTCTGCAATCAGTGTCATGGGCAAAACAGAGTCAACACGGAATAAAGAAAACTGATTTATTACACTACAACTACACACCCAGTGAACCAGAGTTGGGTAATGAGAAGTGTGGCCAGATCTTGAAGCACCTCCCCCCACCCCTCCCTTCTTAGCAGACTTAAACTTTATTCATGATTTTACTCCCTTCTTCCTCACACATTGTGACATGAAGAGGGGCAGGGACTGGGGGAATGGGGTTTCGGTCAGTTCCTCACAAGCTGATTTCCTTCTCCAGATCTTAGAACACCTCTACTTCCCCCCACCACTCCCTTCTTTGCAGACTTTAGTCATAATTTCGCTCCCTTCTTCCCCCTATTGCAGCACAGGGAGGGGCAGGGAATGGGGGTTTTCAGTCTGTTCCTCCTGAGTTGTTTTCCTCCTTATCTGGGGGGGACATTCCACACACACACACCCTTCCCCTGCAGCATCATGGGGTCCCACCTATGGGAGGCAGTCCTCCATGAACCTCTCCAGTGTGAGTCCTTTCTATCAGGGTGTTATCTCACCACTTGCCTGAGCACGGCTCCCTTCCGTGGGGTGCTGACCTTTGGGCTCAGACTGCTCCGGCCTGGTCCCCCACAGAGTCACAAGTCCCCCAAGCAAACCTACTGTGGCATGGGTCGATCTCTCCACAGGCTGTAGATGGGATCTCTGTTCCCCATCATTATCCATGGGCTGTGAGGGGACAGCCTGCTTCACCATGGTCTTCTCCACAGGCTACAGGGGAATCTTTCTCTGGCACCTGGAGTGCCTCATTCTCCCCCCTCTCCTTCACTGACCTTGGTGCCTGCACAACTTCTTACATCTTCTCACTCCCTTCTCTGGTGGCAAAATGCACCTGCGAGTGGTTTTTTTTTTTTCCTCATAAATGTCATTCCCTGAAGTGCTGTGACTATTACTGGTTGGCTCAGCCTTGGTCAGCAGCAAGTCCGGCCTTGAATTGACCGATGTTTACTCTCAGGGGCCTGCAGAGAGCTTCTGGCTGCTTCTTGCAGAATCCACCCCTGCAGTTCTCCCTTCTCCACCAGGTCCCAGCCATGCAAAACTGTGACACAGGATGTCTTAAAACTATATTGAAAAATGAATTGGAAATCGAATGGGCTGAAGCAGTCCTGATGTAGAGGGGGAAGGGTGGAGAGAGTATAGCCAGACTGAGGACAGAATGGTTTTACAGGTTTCACCCCTCTGATTTCTGAGGTACTGAGTCATGTGGACTTGTGGCATTAGCTGGAAATCATTTTATGAATGCTTGGCTCTTACTAAGCTGCTCAGGGAAACAAACACTGGAGAGAGGTGTGCCAGCTTTTTCCGTGTCAGGGCTGCATTTAGCAGCACTATTTTTATATATAAAAAGCAAATTAAAGGCAACTTCACCTGCAGATGTGGCCCTAGAGCAGCAGGTGGGAAGGTGCCACCCCAGTGCTTCTGTTGAAATGATGCTTTTTGCAGTTGGCGCTTACTCTTGTTTCACCTTTTCTGCAAGGTTCAGGCGTCCTTTCCCTGGCCCAAATGTGGCACAGTGTAGCTGCCTTAAAAACTCTTCTATAGGAAGCATAGGGAACTGCTTTGATTACTGAGCTGTTGCTCAGTCTGGGCTGGAACAGCCTGTTTTCACTGATGTTGAAGAATACTCTCAGCTGAAAAAACCAGGTTGGATTCTCTGAGGAGAAAGATGTTATTTAATTAGTGCTACAGTGAGCATTTAGTACAGACTACGGTGCTCTTTGTGACTGGATAAGAAATGCCATAGAGCCTTTTCCTTGATGAAATGTGGGAGTGGTGTGTTGCGAGGTGGCTTGTGGTCACTAAGCTGTGAGCGTGTGTGTGTCTGTAGAGAGGGCCTACATTTTTATTTTGCTCTTGTTCTCTCTGCAGCCAGCCAAGTCGGAGAACAGCTTTTGCTTTAAAGAAGCATTTGCAGTCTTATAAACCTACCCTAAAGAGACAAAATTTCTGAAGTAAAGCAGCACCAAACCTGCCTGTGCTTTTTGCTTTTTCTTTTTTTTTTCTAAGCACATGTTTTTCCAGCATTCAAGCAAAACAATACGGAGCAAAAAGCAAAATTAGAAAACCTGGGACAACTCCTTGGAAAAAGTTACCATTACAATGTACTTGAAATTTACTGTGTTTGCCTAACACCTTCTTGGTTGCTTTTAAACTGTGAGTGTAGTCTGAATTTGAAAGGAAATACTGTTTTGATTGGGTGCATTACAACATTTTTATAGAAGTATTTTATATACCTAGTGCTGCTGTCTAATTTGGATCTAGTCATGTGTGAATGCAGTTTGTAACCGTATTGCTCATGTCGTGACAGCGTGTGCTTCTCGGCACACGGTTAGACCGCGCTTTCTAAGTAGAGAAAAATCAACACACATTAATATGAAGAGCTGTCGTGTGTCATCAGGCTCAGGTTTGTCACATGTACAGTTGAGATGGCTGTAAGGTATATTGTGACTCTGAATTTGCCACTGTAGCTCATGTTGAACTCTGTAGCTGTGGAGTTGTACAATATCACAGAAGCACACGAACTTGAGTTAGTTTTTTTTTCCCAGCTTACTCTGTCCTTGTTGATACACCCAGACTAGCACAAATCTGAAGCACTGTGAAAGACAAGGTACCGAACAGCACCCATACAGATGATCTCAAACAGCAAACCATGAGGAAAAGGATGTGTAAATACAGTTTAATGTGAGAGAAGTTGTTCCTGACTCTGGCACTTACTGACATAATGTAGCCACGTGTTTTTGGAAAGCAACCTTAGAGTGTGGTTCGGGATTGAGAGCGCTCTGTAGGGGACAAGGAGCGTAAAAGGTCCTGCACCTCAGTAAATAAATCAGCTAAATGCAAGTGTATCATTAATACCAACGTGACGCAGGGGAGGTTGTGTGTATTAAAGTTCTGTTTGTTCTGCAGCATTGCCTGTCGACGGTGTGTTGTGGTTGGCAATGGAGGAGTACTGCGAAATAAGACGTTAGGGGAGAAAATCGACTCGTATGACGTGGTAATAAGGTAAATGGTATCTCCTTGTCATTTTGTGTGCCTGCAAAGAATTAACAAACTGTTGCCATCAACCAGTACCTTTTGAAGTTCAGTGGTTACACAAATGAAAATAAGCAAAACTTCCCACTTACACGGTCACAGCCTTCATTGAGGAAAAAAAAAATAAAAGTTGAAAAAAAAAAACAGTGTTTGATGACACAGACTGATTGGTGTTGGCAGGCAGGACCTCTGGGTGGACAGTCTGCCTTGTGGCAGGCCTGCAAGGTGCTGCCGCCAGTGATGGGTCCAAGCATGCGACAGCCCGGAGCTCTGCTTGTGCCCCTTGCCATGAGCCTCCTGTCTTACCCCTATACCCCTGCACATGGATTAAATGTAATATTTAAACTGGGAAGTCTGTGTCAAGAAATGTGTAAACTGGAGGATGATGTTGATGCCTGCCCCTTTCCCTCAAACGAGCTAGCTCATATTTGAAATTCATGAGGTATCGCAGGCTAGCAGAGGGTGCTGGGGTCTGTAGAAGAGGCATCTGCACTAGCAACTGGGGAAGTTCTCAGAGAGGAAAGAACAAGGAGGGGCAGGGAAAAACTCAATTGAAATGACAAAGGACTGTTTGTCTAATTAGAAGACAAGTTTGTGTATGATAAGAAAAAGATAAATAGTTCCTCCTTGGCAGAAACTGAGGTGGTAACTAATAAAGCAGCCTTTCAGCCTTGTAGGTACTCTGTCAGGTAGTGTGTGTGAATCCTTTGTCACTAAGCCTCTGAAGTGTTGTTTTGGTTTGTCTGTTTCAATGTTGTGGAGTATTGAACAAAACCTTGGGTTTGTTACTTGGCCATCAATCCTAATGCTTATTTTTAATAGTCTTCAAGGGCTACCATGTAAAGTTTTACATGAAGCCTGGAGTTTTACATAAGCTTGAAAATGTACTGATAATGAATACGTGAGATTGATTCTTCAGTTGTACCTCCTCTTACAGCCTAAAAATTATAGAAAGCTGTGCAGATATCTCCATTCTTAGGAAACTTTACTTGCCTGACACCTTTGTGATTTTCAAGAAAAGCACAAAGGTTTTCCACCTGAGGTTATTTTTGCTGTAGTACAACGATGCAAGGAAGCCACACAAGTTATTTTTAGGCTGTTTCAAGTATTTGGGTTTCTCGTAGATCTATCTGCCGCTCTTAAAATGGAAATCTTATGTAGACTGGTGTCAGGCATTTAAAACCAGCTCTAAAGCAAAAACTGTTTCCGAAATACAATACATGTTTGCTTAGGGTGAATGAACAAAGAGGTGGTGTTTGCATTCTGTATCTAATAACTGATAAAATTTTGAAATATCCTCTTGCCTACATGCCTTGTTTTGCATACATTTATTCCTAAGCAGTGTTCCTCCTGTTCAGGGAGCTCAGTTGCAGCGGCAGGAATGTAGCCTACGTAAGATTGCCTGAATTCTCTGGGGAAATAATCTAACGTGGCAAAAACTGCAAGGTGGAGACTTAATATGCAGCCCTTCTAACACCTCAGAGCAGAGGAGACCCAACCCACCTGCTCACTGCTCATTCATCTCTTACATCCCCAAAGCAGTGGTACCTGTGCAAGTCCTATTTTAAAACAAACACCAAACAAACCCAACACCCCACCCCCGCCTTGTATATAAAGATGTCTCAGCATCAGGTGCACAGTCACAGTCCCTGTCCCTGTATGCCATAGACAGTGAGGAGCATTAAAACATTGTTGGAATTGCCTTCTGTGTGACTTGGATCATCTAGCAGCGTGAATGGAGCAATGGGTAATTCTCCAAGCCAGATACTCTCTTTGGGCTTCTCTAGTTTCTGCATTTGTGCCAAATCAGAAGGCCACCTGCTTGAGAGTGACACATAAGCTGTCACTCGTATGTACTCTAAACCACCTTGGCCAAGTTCCCAAATGTGATTGAGTCCTCTGGGTTAGAGGGTGAGTGCACCTGATAATTGCTTATCTACTGTGTAATGTGATGAGTAAATGCTGGGCTGCTAAATCCTCCTCTACCTGGACACGCTGTCTGCCTGCGGACTGATGTGCGTGCCAGCTGCTGCACAGTAAGGCTGTGGCAGGGCTGGGGGGGTTAGTCACTGACACCTCTGGGTCTCTCTCTTCTGCAGAATGAATAATGGCCCTGTGATAGGGTATGAAGAAGATGTTGGGAGGAGGACGACTTTCCGCCTTTCTTACCCGGAATCCATCTTCTCGGATCCGATCCATTACGACCCGAATACAACTGTTGTTCTCATCGTCTTCAAACCACGTGACTTGAAGTGGCTCTGGGAGATACTGAGTGGTCAGAAAGTAGTGAGTTTGGTTATTCATGGGCTTTGACGTCACTTGCCACATGCTTCTCGTGAAATACCCTGTTTGCTTGTAACCTTCATGCTGGAGCTCCCAGTCAGGCTTCTCAGTTTCCCTTTCCCATAAACGCTTCTGTCCTCTTTCTCACCCATGCAATTGATCAGTGCCACGCTTCAAAACAGTGTGTTTCTCTTGGAAGTACCTTTTCATCTTCTTCCTAGCACTGTTTCACACTCTGGCATGCATGTTCCAGACATTGCCAGATTATTTTATCCAGCACGCTTTGGTAAAACCGCACAGTAATGTTGGAAGGGACTTCTCTCTGGAAGTCTTCAGTTTAAAACCCCATTGAAAGAACGTAGGGCCAAGTTCAGCACCATACCAGGTTCTCAAGGCCTCATCCAGGTAAATTTTGAGTATTTCCAGGGATATTTCTATAACCTCCACTTCAGTCCTGCAGCACCCTCACAGGAAAGAATTTCTCCTCATCCTTTCATTGTGTACTCCTGAGAAGAGTCTGACCCAGTCTTTTTTTATTTTTTTCCACTCTTTTTTTTCAAACCCCTACCAGATATTTGATGGGCTAAACAAACCTAGCTTCCTCAGACCAGTCTTGTTTGCTATGTGCTTTAGCCTTGCCACAGTTTTAGTGGCCTTCTGCTGAGCTTGCACCAGTTTGACATTGTCTTGCACAGGGAGGAACCCAAACCAGCATTTGTGGGACTGCAGGGGGGCACAGTACAGTGTACTTGAGAATGAGAACTTTTGTCTACCTGTTCTCCATGCTCTTATGAACGCAGCCAAGCACACAATGAGCTTTTACTGTCTCCAGTGAATGCTGCTGTTGCCTGTCATCCATCAGGGACCTTTCTGTAAAGCTGTTCACCAGCCAGCCTGTCCCGGCCTCTGCTGCTGCAGTGGGTCATCCTATTGCCAGAGCACAATTTGGCACATGTTCTTGCTCAACTTCAGGAGGATCAGCACTCCTCTTCTTCCTCAACCTCTCCTGCCCTTGGATTTTGCTCTGGTTAGAGCTGCTACAAAACCAAAATCAACTGTTAATAGGCACTAAAATGTGTATTTGTCTGCCTGTTACAGAGTGCTAAAGGCTTTTGGAAGAAACCAGCCCTGAACATGATCTACAAATCCAGTCAAATCAGAATTCTTGATCCTAGCATCACCAGAAAAACAGCTTATGAATGGCTTCGCTTCCCAACAAGGTTTCCCAAAAAGGAGGTGAGCTTTTTTAGTCTTCTGTGCCTTTTTTTAGTTTGGCACAACCAAATGTGCACTCAGAGGCAGTTATCTCTTTATTACAACGGACTGTGTTAGAATATCTTTTAAGTTCATATTGTGTTGGTTTAAATTTAGATGGTTCTCGAAGAAGTGGGCAGATGGAGTCCAGAAAGAGAGTGGGTAGCCTTGCATGCCAAAAATTTCTTATTAGGGATTCTGTGATAGGTATTAATTGAGACCACTTTTGCTGACAGACACAATTCCTTCTGCAAAATTGGGAAAAGCAGACAGGCATTGGAAGGTGGGAGGTCTTAAGAGCCTCTAGAAATATTAAGGAGCCTTGAATTATTAAGTGCAGGGTGTTTTTCTTAGAAAATCCCAAAAAAACAACAAACCCAAACAAACTACAAAACAACAAATAAAAAGGCTTGTCCATGTTCCCCCCCACCCAAAACCCAACAACTCCACAACAAAACAAACCATTCAAACCATTCACCAAAGCAATAAAACCCCACACCAAACAAACAAAACACACTCAAAACCCAGCAACCCAATAATTTCAACACTGCTGCAATTTCACTCTGCTGGGGGTGGGTGGAGACTGGGGACCATACAGGATTTTCAGCCCCACGCTAATGACAGGTCTCCCGCAGCATTCTTGTGCTTACTGATTTTGATGCCAAGCATTGTAATGAGTAAACCAACAATTTGGACATAAAAATACATTTTAACTATCAGTTCATGACTGAAGAATGTTTCTGATGAAAGGTAGGGCCTGAAGCTGGAGATGTCCCTTGTGTAGCCAGGATGGGCCACGTGCTGTTTGGCACAAATACGGTTCCCTGGGGTCACATCACTGCACAGAGCTGATTCATTCAGAATCAACCATCTGACGTGTGTGGAAATGTTTGATGGGCTGTTGCTGTGGAGAACCTACCACAACTTTTTTTTCTGGTTTAATCTTTCTAATATTTATGGGGCTTGCTTTGTTTTTTTTAAATTTTTGGAGTCTTTGTGCTTTTTAAAAATCTTTAAAAATATTTTTTTATTCTGAGTAGCTCTTTCCTCCCTTACTAACTCTTAAACTGGAATACCTAGTTTGGCTGCATGGTTGCTGGGCCTCCATGGCATTTCAGCTTTTCAGCTGAGGATGGGAAGAAAACAGCACAGTAGTTGGGTGCTTGACAGTCTGAAAGGGCCACAGATCATCCGAGGCTCCAGAAATCCTTCTATCTCTTCCTGTGCTCCCCTCTCAAGAAGGGTAGAAGTGCTGTCAGTGAACCAGACAGATGTGTGTGGTGTCCTGGAGCTGGTACAGAACAGGCCCCTCAGTTGCTTTGGGCACTGTGCATGCTCTACTCCTGCTCGCTGGGCACCACCGCCCAGCGCTGGGCCACAGTGTGTCTGAGCTTGGAGCCCCTTTCTGCCACCTCCATATGCTACTCACTCCATCCCAGGGATTCTTTGCAGCCCCTCATCCATGTCATGCCTCCCACTGCATCGGTAGTAGGGCGACCTTTCACAGGCTGGGCTTTGGAGCTCTCTCTGTCCAGGCAGTGGAGCCCTCTGTCCAGGCAGTGCATCCTCGGGGAGGGCTGCGCTGTGTTTCAGCCCCCTCTGCCTGCAGGAGAGGCCAAAGACGGCTGCTGCTTTTCCCTGCTGTCTCTGCCTTTGCCGTTAGCACGGATCGCCTGCTCCCTGCGTGCACGTTCAGGCGCGGCCCAGCAGGCCTTTCTGTTCCTTGGTTATCAGCTGCGGTGGCGTGAGCAGGGCCAGGGAGAACAACTGTAAAACGGGATGTCCTGGCCGGGCAGCACCGACGTTTGAAGGTGTTGCAGAGTCATTCCAGAGTCGTCCCTATTCCCTTTGAGCACGACTGGCTGAACAAATGCCGTTACAGGCCAAGGATATCTGCATGTCGCTAGGGCCTAGCGTGACAGTGCATTTTAAAAGTAGCATGCTGCTTTAGTGTATTCTTCTGAGGTGAACTTTATGATAGCCAGAGGTAAACAGAGCAAATTGGAACCTGGGATATTCTTCATCTTCCGAACAGCACTAATTCTGACATGCAGCATTCCTGATGTAATGTTTGGGCCCTGTTTAGTAGGGACATTGCAACAGAGTCACCACTGAGTTTATAATATTGTGCCCTCCGAGCAGAAGGCTGTTTAAAGAGCTGGCAGGAGCCCTGGGGCAATAGTGTGCTTTTTAAGTCAATGTTATTTCTGGAACACTCCCAAGAGCTATGTAAAGGCACAGACAAACCCTACATAAAAGGTGATGATTAAGCTCTGTGACTTTAATTTGGTTTACACAGCTGATGTTACGACTTTTTCCTCAGGATTTGTTCTTTTGTCATATGATACAAAGAAATATTTTTCCATACCGTCAAGCGTATCTGCCTTCTCTCTGCGCAGAGCTGTCCAGAGCCTCTTTCCCTGCTTTGTTTTCACAGGCAAATGAGCTGAGCCTTGGGTAGGAGTTACAAAAGTGAGGTTTGATTTCAGCTACCAGAAGTGTGTGTGTAGCTCCTTTGGTCTCTGAGAAAATAGTTATTTTAGCTAAGGAGGGCATTAGTGCCTAAGAGTTCTGTCTGTACCCAGGGGCACGTTTTCCCCCCGGGTTCATCCATGGTCGAATGGAAGAACTTGCCTCATTTACTTCCTCAGATCATTTTAGCCACTGCTGCTGCCAAGAGAGTCATGGACTGGATCGCATGATAGGACAGATGATTGCAAAGAGTTGTTCCATGTCCTTGTAAGAAATGCTAGGTTTTGGTTAGGTGCTCTTAATTTTGCACAATTTAAACCTGCTTATGACCCGTTCTTGATACTTTACGTTGCAATTACTTCTGAGCTATCTCACTGTAGGGAGAAATGAGCAGTTTTATCTACAGTTCCATTTCTTCTAATGGAAATAATGAGGGAAGGTCTAAGCTTGCGTTCTTCTGGAATTTCCCTGCTTTGTAAGAAGTTCAAAAGCAGCCAGATCTGTGCAGCAGGAGCGGTCACCGGGTTTTCTGTTTGGAAATTTGAGGCAGGTCGTGTTATTTTGCTTGGACCTCCATGGTCTAGAGAATTCTGACCACGTCTGCTAGTTCAGTTAACTTTGACAGGGTGAAATGTTCCCCTGATTTCCACTGCCTTCGTTCTTAGGTTTGCTGTCCCTGTCAAGCGACGGCAGTTACTGATGTACGTGTGTGTCTCTCGTTTCAGAAGCCCAAGCACCCCACAACGGGGCTGATCGCCATTACCCTCGCGTTTCACATATGCCATGAAGTTCACCTGGCGGGCTTCAAGTACGACTTTGCTGACAGAAACAGCTCTTTGCACTACTACGGCAACGAGACGATGTCTCAGATGATGCAGGTACTGAACACTGGCCAGTGCTGGGAGAAGTGTAGCTGTTAACTGGGGGAAATGGTTCCGTATAGATAAAGGCCCCAGCTGTAGGTCAGAAATGGCTCCTGTCTTCTCCTGGTTCAGCTGCTCATGGGTTAACATGGCCAGGACCTCTTTCTCTGTGCTTTGCTTTCTGAAACAGGTGGGGGATGATGCCTGTGTCCCTTGTGCTACACTGTATTCTGTAATGCCTGCGGGGACACTCCGTTTGTGTGTTCTGTTCCGCTTTGCTGGCGTAACCCGGGGTCTGCACAGCTCTTGGTGGTGGAGAGGCATGTTTGCGCTGTCAGAACACACATGGCAGCATTTCTGTTTGTGTTCCCTTTCTCCTTGGCAGCTACTTGTGTAGTTTGTCACAGCTGCCAGGCCTCTTAAAAAAAGAGGAAGAAGGGCAGAGGGAAATGGAAGGAGTTGAGACCTACAAACTTGCAGAGTTTCTGAATTCAAAACTGAATTTCAGAAACTGAGAGCAGAAAAGCAAAGCAGGTAGGAAGATAAGGAACTTCTTCCAGGAGGGGGAAGCCATGATTCACCAGGAGAAGGAGCAGCAGGAGACTGGCAAACACCAGGGGTGCCGTCTCCTCCCTCATGCTTTGCTGCAGTCATGCCTCTCTCTTCTTTTGTGTGTCTGCCCTTGTCTCCAGCTCTGTACTCCCAGTAACACCATCTCAACCCTTTACCTCAGTGTGAGCAGCTTGCTTTCCCACGCATGTGCCCAGTGTGCATGGGGATCATTTTCTCTCCTATTCCTATAGCGGAAGGAGAGGGGCAATGCCCATGGCAGTGCCTCGTGTCTCTCTGAGGACTCCTAGCTGCTTGCTCCTCTGAGACAGATTTCTCCTGACACTGAACCCACCTTCATTTTGAGGCTCCTCCTCTCTTGCAGGTGCTTTTTTGCAGTGTATGCTAAGTGTGGGTAAGGTTGGTAAAATCACAGAATTGCCTTGGTTGCAAGGGACCCTTTAGATCACCAAGTCACCCTAACCTGCCATCCACCACTAAACCATGTCCCTCAGCACCACATCTAGTTGTCTTTAAATACATCCAGGGATGACAACTCCACCACCTCCCTGGCCTGGCTGTTCCAATGCCTAACAACTGTCTCTGTGAAGAAGTTTTTCCTAATATCCAATCTAAACCTCCCCTGGTGCAACTTGACGCCATTTCCTCACGTTCTATCACTTGTCACTAGTTACAGAGACATCCATAAGTTTCCTAAAATCTCAAAACTTTAAAAAGCAACTCCACAGAAGCCTTATCACTAGTTCTTCAGTGGCCCTAAGCTGTAAATATTGGTCTATATATAATCTTTTATACATTATTTGTATTATATTCAATTTAATTTGCTGGAATCAGTGTCAAAGACTGTCAGTAAGCATACTTGCTGATGTCCTGCACTAACTTCAGTGGTGCCTTGTGTATCCAGGATCTGGACAGAGCACAGGAGATGGGTTGGTTTTGGTTTGTGAAAACAGATTGGTGGGGTGCAGTGAGAACCTGCATTGAGCTTTGAGTCATCTTCTGCCTTGCCCATGCTGTAAATGTGTCTGTGCAGCTGTTCCCTCTAAGCGTGGGGAGGAGTTGGGAGAGTTAGCGATGGAGAGGCTTCTCCGAGGCCACGTCTCAGCCACTCTTGGCACTCAGGGTTCATCCCTTTAGGATTGTGTCCCCACGGAAAGTCTCGTCTATCACAGAATCACAAGGTTGGAAAAGACCTTTGAAGATCATCAAGTCCAACCAATCCCATCCTAAGCTAAACCATATCCCTAAGTACCTCATCTACCCTTTTTTTGAACACATCCAGGGAAGGTGACTCAACCCCCTCCCTGGACAGCCTGTTCCAGGCCCTGACAACTCTTTCAGTGAAAATTTTTTTTCTAACATCTAATCTGACCCTGCCCTGGCGCAGCTTTGTGCCATTTCCCCTTGTCCTATCTCCTGTAACCTGGCTGAAGAGACCATCACCCACCTCTCTACAACCTTTCTTCAGGTAGTTGTAGGCGGTGATAAGGTCTCCTCTCAGGTTCCTCTTCTCCAGGCTAAACATCCCCTCCTGGCATAGTTGGCAGGATACGAACCTGCATGGGGCAACCCCAATGGATCTAGTTTTTAGCAGCAAAGTCACTCACCTGTTTCCTTAGGAAACTCTGCAGCAGCCTTTGCTAAGCAGTCATTTCCCCAGAGCTTTCCTACTCGTAGCAGCTTCTGAGTACCACAAGTAATTAAAAGGGCAGAACAAGGTAATGCTTCTGGTAATAATTGATGGTTATTTTTAATTATTCCCTCACATCTCTTTAGAATGAATACCACAACATCGATGCCGAGCAGAAGTTTTTGAAGAAGCTTATAGACAAGAACTTTGTGGTCAATTTGACATGACAGCGGAGCGGGAAATACAGAGAACAATCACTATTTTCCAAGATTTGAAAGATTTTTATTTTTTGTACGACATGTTTATTTTGTAAGTGCAGCCTGACTGTTTGCTGTTTTGAAAGGAGCACAGAAACCTCACCAAGGCAGAAGCTGCTTCTCTGCACGAGCTTAGGGGACTGTTGCAGAGTTAACAGAATTTCTGTGAGCCTATTTAATAACGGGGAAACCATGAAACTTTTCAGCTGGAAGTATCAGGGATGTATCAAAATGTGACCCATGTCACTTATTTATCAGCAGGAATTCTTTCCCAATGATTACTTCTCTGGAAGACTTCTGTTTCCGCTGCTGTCCTCCAAAAGAATTATACTGTCAAGAGACTGAGGCAACCAGCGTTGTATTGACAGGTGGATGTTAAGTCTTGAACGTCTGTACTGTAGTATGAAAATGGCTTTAAAACAGCGCCTACAAATCATAGCTGTGTGTTGGGGAGAAGGGGAAACATACAGGGTGGACAGGTTTTAGCTCACCCTACTGAGGAGGGGGTGCCCACCTTCAGGAAAGAAGCTCTGCTACCGCACCAGGTACCAGCCCTGAACTGCTGCCTGCCTTGGCCAAAGGCGAAGGCCCTCTGGTCTGTTTGTGGAGATGTCGGTGTTGGCAGCGCTTGTGTGTTGCCCCGTTCGTGGAAAACCATGCTCCCCGTGCTGTGCCTCCAGTGAATTTTACAGCTGGGGAATTGACTTAGGGAAGAGGGAGTCAGAAGACCAAAGAGTTGTCCTGACCACCTGCGTGGCAGCTGCTGCCCCCAGACCACAAGAGAAATGTGAGGTGGGACAGAGAGGCTCACACCCAAGTTTAAATTCAGAGCTGGCGTTCGCTGGGTTCCTCCATCTCCAGGACAGGATTTCGTGTACCTTCCTGTTCGCTCCCCAAGAATCGAGGTGTATTTGTCCAGACCAGCACACTCTCCTCTCTCAGATGCTGTAATGCATTTGCACCTTTGAAATTCATCGATGTGAGTGATGAATGTTCCCCTTTTCGGCAGCACAGCATGCTAGGGAATATCCAGGATGTACCTCGGCCGAATTATCGTTTGGCCTCTGCTTATCTCTCTCATGCCTTGACATTCAGGTTTGAATGATGCAGCTGAACTAAAGTATCTGGTGGTGGAAGCTCCCTGGAGATTTTAATTGAAGTGTCTAATAGGATGTTTGTTTCCTGTACTGGTTTGTCTCAGACAAGCCTGCTGAAGAAGCTAGATCTGCTTGGGGAAGTCCTTGACAGCTCTCAAAGAAGAACAAGTACTTTGCTGTTCTGATTCTCTCAGAGAGTGTGTATGTGTGTATATATATAATTTTTTAAATTGTGGCAGGTTTGCTCAAAGATCTTGTGCTTATCTTCATCAATCCCACCTAAAGAAACCACAAAGTCCACTTAAAAAAAAAAAAAAAAAGGTGTTTATAGTTGGTGGAAAAACC
Source organism: Gallinula chloropus (assembly GCF_964237585.1). Lineage (NCBI taxonomy): Eukaryota > Metazoa > Chordata > Aves > Gruiformes > Rallidae > Gallinula > Gallinula chloropus. Next base: position 92,185,968 of record NC_140085.1, read on the forward strand.
TTTGCTGCTTTTTAATAAAATGATGCTGAGAGCTATAGCGTGCTTAGGAGCAGGGCAAGCCGTTCAAATAGGAATACAATCCTCCAGCAGGTACAGAGCACGGCGTTTCTCTTGATTGGAAGCTGAAGGTTACAGGCATGCTGACTACGGTTTCTTCTCAGCCGTGCAGAGGAACAAGCACCAAAGAGTCATCTTTCTTTTTTCCTATCTCTCTTGCAGAGCACAATACATACAAAAAAAACCCACCAACCCCAAAAGCTCCAAAAAACCCAATCAACAACGCAACCCACCTTCCCCTAGTCGTTGTTGCCCTCTTTAGCCCTTTGGACATTAGTGAGGGAAGCCACAGTGAAGAGGAGGGGGCTTGTGCTATTGCATCATGTGCTCACCTAATGACTCCAGACCTCTGGTCTATTTCAAGCAAATTGGACACATCTGAAATAACTCTGCGTGTCATCGAAATCTGTGGTGGGGAAGGACCCAGACCTGTCCCAGCAAGGGATGAGCTATGCTGTGGGGTCCCGTTCCTGCAGGTGATGGTCCCTTCTCCAGCTGTGTGCCCTGTGGCAGGAGAGATCGTGGAGGAGAGGATAGAGGTCCTGGGGGCACAGGAGCAGGCGGCTGGTGGAAATGGAGGAAACCAGAATCTCTTCAGGCAGTGGCAGAGGGGCTCTGGCTCAGGCAGTCACATACTCATGTCTGGTTTTCAAACGTGCACATTTCTGAGTGTTGGAGAGTCTTGCCTCAAAAACCGGAACGCAGGCAGGCAGGGGTTTGCACCCACAAAGAGGTATTGCTGCCTTTGGTTCTACCACCACTTATTTCTCATGATTATTTCAGTTAATTAAAAAGATTTGAGGGTTGTGATTCTGCAGCTGCAGACCTGCAGTCATTCATGCTACTGCAATAGCAACTCTATAGGGAAAACCTGCTTGAGGTAAGGCTACAGTGTTTGAGCTCTTTTTAGGGAGAAGCCCTCGGTAGCTCTCGGGCTCTGGTGAGAGCACAGCCAGGCAGAAGCGGAGGGCTGCCACCATGGATCCAGCCTCATCCATGTAATGTCTCACAGTATGCTGAGCACAAGGATTTTTTCCTAGAAGTGCTGTTGAACTTCCATCTTCTCACAGGCCTGGTGCTTGCCATAGTGCAGGCTGCCTCCCTCTGCTTCTTCCTCCCTCAACAACCTCCCCCTGCCGCATCCCTGACGGGGATGTGGTTAATTTTGCTGCTTTGTTTCCCCTTGTTACTAATCTAAACTGATTCTTCCTCGTGATTTTCCTAGCAAGTTTTCTTTCTTCGGAGGAGGAGGAGGAGGGAGGTGGTTCTGCCCTAGTTAGAATCCAGAAAAAATAACTCGGGGGGGAAAAGGCTTCATGGCAAACAAATGGCATCCCCCAAACTTTTTACTTAAAATAGATTCTTTTTTTTTTTGTTTTATAATACCACATCACCTTTTTTTGTCTCCATAGGATTTTTTTATTTTATTAAAAAAATAATTCTTTTGGATAATGTTTGATGTTCTCAATGCCTGGCATATGCTGTCTAGAAGCATTTATCCCTATTGGCTGCTCCTTTGTATTCTCAAAAAGCCTCCCTCTCCTCCCCCCCCATCCCTGGCTGCTTTCTGAAGCAAGCCGCACTCCCAGGGATATTTTTCTCCCAGCTCTGTTCCCACAGGGATGTTAACCCCACGTACGCTGCCCCTGCTGTGGCGGGGCGGCTGGGGAACTTTTAGAGCCAGGCCTGTTCACTTGGGACTGAGCCAAGAGTCAATACCGTTGCCAAACCACAACGCAGTGCTTTGTTGTGGGGCTGTCTCTGAAAGGAGAGCTCCAAGGCCAGGAGCTGTTCAGTGATTAATTTTCCACTACCCCCACCCCACCATGAGGTGTTCTGGTCGGACCGTGCGTGCACCAGCCCTGCTCTGTTACCCACTTTGCAGGATCAGCCCTGCTGCTCGGCCTTGACTCCACGCTGGCAAGAAGAGCCACGCGCGGCCTGCGTGTTTGTCACTGCGCTCAGGCCGCAGCAGCCATTCCCTCCGGGCACGTGTTCTCTCACCTGCGCTCTGCCCTACCAAGGACGTGCCGTGGGGCTGTCAGACACAAGCAATAATGCTCACTCCAAATACTCGTGTCTCTCCTGAGGGGAAGCCCATACTAACATATTTTGTTCTGGTTTTGCCTTCCCTGAAAGTGAGGTCTCTGCACTGAAACTTCCTTCTAAAAGCTCCTCCTGCTCCCCTTTTCTATGTTTTTTACTTTAAATATATACATCTAATCCCAGCAGCAGCAGTGAAGGTCACATTTTGAATCCCAGGGTGCTGCCAGCTTTATTTCCACATCTGGTAACGGCGTAACTACATTGATACCCATGTATCTCCCATGAATTTTCTTCTTGAATCCATTGCAAAACCCGGTGGTCTCATCCTTTCTTCCTCTGCCCCGTTCTCCAACAGCCTGTGGAATTTTGAGGCAGGGGCATCTGACAGCACAGGTGCTCCTGCGCTTTGTCTGCCACCCCCTCGGAGTGCTGCGCCATCAGCCCAGAGGTACCAAAGGACATGCAAACCAGGCAGGGTGACGTGTGTCAGCTGAAAGCTCTGTTTGTCCCAGGCTTTTTTTTTTTGGGGGGGGGGGGTGGGGGGGGTGGGTGGGTTTGTTTGCTTTCTGTCAGGCAAGTATTTCTTTTTTGCTCTGATGTAATAATCGTAGGAAGCACAGTGGCAGGAGTGAAAAAATTCACAAATTCTTGCACTAATTACATCCAAATCTGAGAGGGCCTATAAGATAGCACTGAATTTCTGGTGGTGATAATACAGAATCCCCACATGGGCGCTTGGTAATTCTCATGCGGAGCCTCCTGCTTCCCTTTTCTCACAGTGCCCTCCTCGGGAGGCAGCGTAAGTACCTTTCAAGTGGAGTCTGACTTTGAAGAACCTATGAAGCTCGACATCTGGTTTTGGTATCAGTAAAAAAACCCAAACTTACTTGCCGTTTGTCTTAAGTTTTCCGTGCCTGGAAAGTGCCAGCTGGGTCTGGAAGCCCTTCTTACCCTTGTTTCGAGTGAACCTCTGAACGCCACAGATCGGAAGTGATTATTATCCTGCGAATAAATTGTGTTAAAGACGGTGCCCTCAGGCCTGTTCTTGCAAGGTCGGAGCTGTGCGTGCGTGCGTGCACGGATGGGTGCCCAGGCCCGTTGTTAATGCTGTGTAAAGAACACATGGCGTTGTCAGATTGCCCTATCAGGTTTCAGAATAAACTTTGGGGCTTAGTAGAACAAACAGGGCTGAAGAGTTTTGAACCTAATTAGGCTGAGCTGTACTGCGGGATGGGCATCTCGCTCCAGACTGAGTAATAGCAAAGCTGGGACTTAGTTTTTGTGGGGAAGATCAAGAGCAGCATCTTGATTTTAATTTTTCCTGGGTTTTCAATCTTGCCTGTATCATTGGGGACTTCCAGGTGGCCAAGAAGGCCAAGGGCACCCTGGCCTGTATCAGGAACAGTGTGACCAGCAGGATCAGGGAAGTTGATAGTTCTGTTGTACTCAGCTCTGGTGAGGCTGCACCTCAAGTACTGAGTTCAGTTTTGGGCCCCTCACACAGGAAGGACGTTTTGATGCTGGAGCGCATCCAGAGGAGGGTGAGGAAGCTGGTGTGTCTGGAGCACAAGTCCTTTGAGGAGCAGCTGAGGGAGCTGGGGCTTTTTAGTCTTGAGAAAGGGAGGCTGAGGGGAGACCTCATTGCTATCTAATACTATCTGCAAGGTGGTTGCAGAGATGTCGGGGTTGGTCTCTTCTCTTGGGGGACAAGTGATAGGACAAGAGGAAATGGCTTAAAATTGCACCAGGGGAGAGTTAGGTCAGATATCAGGGAGAATTTCTTTACTGAAAGGGTTGTCAGGCACTGGGACAGGCTGCCCAGGGAGGTGGCAGGGTCTCCATCCCTTAAAAGGCATGTAGATGAAGTGCTTAAGGACATGATCTAGAGGTGGACAAGGCAGGGTTAGGCTGTGGTTGGACTCAATGATCTAAGGGTCTCTTCCAACCCAGACGATTCTATGCTAAAATAACAGATGCTTGACTAAGAAGATGGCCAGTGACCAAAGGGCAGGTAGAAAGCTGAGACGCTGGCTGGGATGCTCTGCTCGTGCTTTGTTTTCTCTGCGCAGTAAAAATGAGGTGCTGGGGAGTGGGGGCTGCTCAGCCCGTGGCTTCAGAGCACCTAAGGGAGACTAGACAGGACTGCCCAGCACGAGTAGGTGTTCAGCACCTTCAGCTCTTTGTGAATTGACAGATGGGGGTTTTGCCAGCCTGACTTTGAGCTGAGAGGGGGGACCTGTGCCATCGGTTATAACTGACTCCCTGTGGCAGAGCCAGTGTTGAACAGTGATGTAGCTCAGCAACAAGCATGTTTCTGCTTTCACACTGGGTTTTTCCTGCAGGTGAAACACAAGGGGAGGAATGGGAAAGCCTGTTTTCAAACCACAGGGAGAGACGGGGACACGGCGCGTGTCTCCCAGCTCCAGCAGCCAGCTCTGGCTTCCTAGGCGAGCACAAACCCTTAACCCTTCCTCTACAATGTCTGATTTCTGGTGCTGGCTTCCTGTATGCTGCCCCTGTTCCTTTCCAAGGGGTGCTCCCTCACTCCATGTGTCCCCCAGCCCCGGCCCCAGCTGCGCTCTCCCACTAAATGCAATGCCGGGACAGCACATTCTCCCAGCGGCTCAGGGCAGGAGAGGGGAGCTAAAGAAAAGTGGTGGCTTTTTCCCCACGTTGTTCTGCCAGTGGCTTCCCAGCATCCCTGCGGTCTGACCTGTGACTCCCGGGGGAGGGGTTGGATGTTCCTTCTGGCAATTCTGAATGAAGACAGATTATTTTTTTTCTTTTTTTAAAGATATTTAATAAGATATTCTTTTTTTTCAAATCAGTACAAAAATTTTAAATACAAAATTATTTGCTTTTGACATATCTCATATATTCTGGGAACACACCAAAGTCACCAGTGCCTGGTAAACTGTCCGTCCGTTCCTGTCACCGTTCCATAAAATTTCTGAGATAAAGCACCACGTTACATCACTGGAGTCCTTAGTCAATGTTAGGCTGCGTTAAACTCTGCACTTAAATAACGGTAATGCCAGTTAAATCCAATCTTAGTTCTGCACGAAAAACCTAGTTCATTTTTGACTCAAAAGCGGTAGCGTTAGCTAAAGACATCGAAGACCTGACGAGCGTTTTAACTCTTTTCAACTAGCGTTAACGGTGTGTGGTGTGCAGCGCTGTACAGGGAACGGCAGCGAGGTACCCCCGCGCTCCGGAGACACTTCTGAAGTGGGATTAGCACCATTGATGAGCAGACAGCTCTCGCAGAGAAGTTGCTTTCCTCGCGTATACGGGAAAGATCGAGGCCTGCGGGTTCTCCTTCACAATCGGTAAGGTATAAATAAGGATTGGAAGTCAGCTTTTACACCAAAGAGAAGTTCTCGGATAGATTGGCGTGAGCGGTGCTGCTGGTAAAGTTAGGGGTTGGTCTCAAACCACGGATGAGCGAGTTAGCAAACAGCGCTGCTCCTGCCCTGCCTAGTCACCGAAGAGCAAGCTGATTTGACTTGTGCCGCGGGGCGGAAGAGCCGTCACTTCCGACAAGTCAAACAAGACGCAGGTTCTTAGCACGGGCCTGGAAATCCAAGGAGATTCTTACCGCCCTGCTGCCGTGCCACGCGTGGGCCAAGATGCCCCAGTCACGTGGAACAAAGCAAACGGGGAACCCTTTGGTTTTGCCTCTGATCTACCTCATCCGCTTCAACCGCGCAAACGCAGATGGTGGCTTTGGGAGCGCCGTGGCGTTTGGAGGTGCACCCGGCACCAGCTAGAATTGGTGGAGGTGTTCCGGCTCCAGTGACTGCTGGAGAAGGCACGTGGGGAACAGTTACACCGTTGCCACTCCTTTCCCATCATAAATTGTTCGGGGAGGGAAAAAAACCCCACACCTGCAGGCGTATTTTATATGGGGGGAATGGAGATAAGGGTCTCCAGCTTGGAGAACCTTTGCTTGCCAGGCAGCCCTGCTGTCAGGAACTACCCACCCCAAGGAATGAGAAGCCGCTCAGTTTTGGCATGTGATTTGAGACCAACCTGCCCTGGTTTAAGTCACTTGTTTTCATCTCATGACTGCGATCGATGCAACAGTCAAACGTGCTACAGGAGCGAGTGACGTGCACTGATCGGAGCCCTGGTATTGAGTTGCTGTGAATGAAACGAAGTAAGCACGGCGTCACAGACGTATATAATGTACAGCTAATATGTCCCCCTCGGGTGTGAAACAACGGTCTATGAACCTGATACGTGTCCTCAGGTATGTTCACCACACCTTTTTTTTTTTCTTTTTTCTTTTTTTTTTTTATAGCTAGCTGTGCATAATGTTAAACTTGGTATTTTTTTTATTTTTTTGCACAAGATGGTCCGAAATGGTCATAAAATGCATTTTTCACGGTATAAAAGGTTGAAGCAGAGGAGAAAGGGTTTGATTTTGCATGTGTGTGTGTGTGTGTGTGTGTGTATGTGTGTGTGGGTTTTGTCTTACATGGGATACAATAAATATCCTGAAAAAGACGAATGAACGTATTGCCCGGCATAGAGTCCTGCTGCCTGCTCAGATGGCATCTGAACGTAAACCTTGTCTCCGTGCATCAGCTGGACAACAGCACTGCCCGAAGCCTGGTCCAGGAAGCCCTTCTTGTACTCGTCGTAGGTGTACATTAGCGGCTCGTTGTTCTTGAACAAGGCCACCCAGACACTGGCCCCTTTGCAGTGGACGTGGTAGGCAAAGTAGTAGACGCCGGGGATCTCGCAGGTGAAGATCCCTGTCTGGGGGTTGTAGTTCTGCCGGCCGTTGTAGAGGAGCTTGTCGAACTTCACAGGCACCCCGACACGGGGGAAAGGGGTGAGGAGCTCTGCTGTGAATGCAGGCATCTCAAAGACTGCGCCACCAGCCTTGCCTTTCTTGCCCATGTAGCCATAGGGGGGCTTGACACCGTCTATTCCTGGCCCGACGTCGGGCAGGTACTGTCCCACGGATGGCGGAGTGGGTGGGATGATCACTGGGGGACCTGGGGGTCCTGGGGGACCAGGTGGCCCCTGGAGTCCGGGCTGGCCAGGGGGACCAAGTGCGCCAGGCTTCCCTGGGGGTCCCTGTAGCCCTGCGACACCAGGTTTGCCCACACCAGGGAAGCCGGGGGGTCCAGGCTGGCCAGGCTCCCCCTTTGCCCCTGGCAGCCCTGGGGGACCAATGGGACCACTGGGTCCTGCAATGCCAGGGATGCCCGAGGGGCCCTGAAGCCCCTGGGCACCGGGGAGCCCCGGCTCACCCTTTGGCCCCACAAGCCCTGGGACACCCGGCAGCCCCGGCAAGCCTTTGTGTCCGGCTTCCCCCTTGGGCCCTGTGGGGCCTGGCAGCCCCCGCAGCCCAGGGGCACCCACTTCCCCTGGAAAGCCTGGCTTTCCTGGAAACCCCTGCAGGCCGGGTTCACCCTTGGGACCGACTGGCCCTGGTGGCCCCATGGCGCCGCCTTCTCCTTTGGGTCCCGGGAAGCCAGCGGCCCCTGGGGGGCCCATGATGCCTGGCAATCCTGGCTGGCCTGGCTCCCCTGGTGGCCCCCCCATGCCAGGTGGCCCTGCGTGCCCTTTCTCCCCCTTCGGCCCCAAGGGGCCGGGCAGACCACCCATGCCACGCTCACCTTTGGGCCCAGGGAAGCCTGGCTTCCCAACCCCGGGGAGGCCGGGGGGCCCTGGCAGGCCTGGCAGGCCCTGCTCCCCTTTGCCACCTGGGAAGCCCGGCTGGCCGGGAACGCCATCCTGGCCAGGTTTGCCAACGCCAGGCAGGCCGGGAGGACCTTGTATCCCAGGAACCCCTGGAGGCCCCTGCAGCCCCAGCTCTCCTGGGGGTCCAGGTTTGCCCAGGGGTCCCTGTGGGCCAGGGAAGCCAACCATGCCTGGCTTGCCAACTCCGGGCAGCCCTACGGGGCCGGGAGGGCCAGGCAGCCCAGGTGGGCCCTTCAGCCCTGGCAAACCTGGGATCCCAACACCCTTCTCCCCTTTCAGCCCTGGGATCCCAGGGACTCCCGGGGGTCCCTTCATCCCAGGCTCGCCCTTCGGCCCTGGCTGTCCCTGCAGCCCTGGAGCACCCGCTTTCCCTATTCCAGGAAGCCCGTGAGGTCCTGGTGGTCCTTGTGGCCCAGGTATCCCCATGGGCCCGACCTCCCCCTTCGGCCCCATCTCCCCTCTTGGCCCTGGGGGTCCCATGACTCCCGGTTTCCCTGGCATCCCCGGCAAACCCGGCTTCCCAATTCCTGGGTATCCTTGTGGGCCTGGTTTTCCTTTGGCTCCTGGCACACCGTGACCTGGTAATCCTGGTGGCCCTGGTGGCCCTCTTGGTCCAGGCTCACCAGGGGGACCTTGCTCGCCCCTCAGACTGCGTATGGGCATTTCTGGGTTGGGGAGAAAAGACAAAAGGGGAGGGGGAGAGACAAAAAATAATTACAGTAGCACCCCTAGGGAAAGATGAAGGTGGTTTTGAATTGAACATGCTTGTTACGGTGCTTCTGGGTTTTGTGGCAAGTGGGGAGGCAGAGCTGGCCAGAGAGTTCTGGGTCAGCATTTGGAGCGGAGAGAGCGCTCCTATGGTTTTGCATACCCCAAACTTGCCTGTGTGTTTCTGTTTTCATGAAATAATTACAGGAGGTTGGCTTTTTTGTCACCTAAAAGCCATTTGCACTTTACTCTTGTTTTCCGCTTATACAATCTTAAGCTTCTTGTCCTGTATTGCCAGCCCAAAGCTAGAGTTTCCCTAGGGGGGACAGCCTGCTCAGTGCTCCTGTGCTGTAGGAGTTCTGGCATAAGAGGGCTTTTGTTTACGGGGGATTTCACTAGCAAGATCGATAAGAAAGGATCAAATCAGCGTAGGTATGATGGCATTTTCACGGAGGCTTTGGCTCCCATTAAGGTATGACTGGAAACCTCCAGCCTTACCCGGCATTGCAAAGCTCCCAGGGGCTTTTGGTGCAGCCACGTCTAGTTAGAGCTCTTCTAAACAACCTCACAAACCCACTTTTTGTTGTCCAAACCCACATTTTGGTGTGTGTGACCTTTTAGCACCGGGGGTCAGGGTGAGGGAGTTGCTGTGTGGGAGCGGTTGTTGCTTTTTGAGCTGCAGCAGGCTTTTTGTGTTAAGCGGAAAGTCTGCTTCTCTCTGGCTCTAAGACGGATAAAGAAGCGAGAGGTCTGGGGGAAGGGGAGAGATGAGGTTTCAGAACAAGAGAATTAACTGTTCTTTGGGAGACAGAAGCCTCCCTGCCGGCACACATTGTGTTTTATGCACGTAGGAAACCTCCTTTGCTCCCAAGATGGGTTGGTTTTACTACAGACAGGCGTGCTTGTTCAGACAGTCCAAAAATAGGCCCCAAAATCTTCCATTTCCCGCTGAAGCCAGTGGAGGCTGTGGTTATGCTGAATCCTCAACAAGACAAAGAGTTAACCAGCTTGTCTGAAATCCCACAGACACTCCCTGGCCCCATGGGGATTTTATGACGCTGGGTGTTTGGGGTTGCCCTTTGTATTTTGGACATTTCTGGTTGTTTTCCTGAATATTCTAATACTGCCCAAATTTCCTTTACTGAATACTGCAAGTGCTTGTATGTGCAGACACGTACTGTACTGCCCTGTTAGTCTGATGCCTCCCTAAGTCCCATAAATAACCTCGAGAAAGGACCGCAGAGTCAGGAGAGCGATCGTACGTCTTTACCTGCACACCTCCAAATTGCAGGGTCTGGGCAAATCCAGACAAAATGGTGATATTCCCATGGATTCAAATCTCAGGGCTCTTATTTCATGTCTGGTCGCTGTAGTGAGAGTGGGACCCCCTCCAGGCAGTACCCCGGCCGTCTACCTGCACCGTCATTTGAAACCCCATCACAGGGTTTTCCACAGGTGGGTGGGATTAAGAGGTTTCTCTAGGCCTCCAGCAAGCACCCACAAAAACCCAAGCCTAGTCCGAGGCACTGGAGGCTCCGTCACAGGTAGGGCTGCTCAGAGGCTGTGCTGCAGCTCAGAGGATGACTGTGACCTTCCTCTGATGACCTTGAGCTGTCCCACAGCTAACGTGAGCCTATCTCGTCCACCCATGGCCAGGTACCAACCTGGCCAGCCACGGGAGCACCTCAGTGCCATGCCCAGCCTACAGCAACCTGCTCCCCATCTTCGGCCCCCCTCGGGGCAGGCGGTGCTGGGGTGGGAAGGGATGTGCTGAGCCTACCTTTCTCTTTCTTGGGCGCCATGTCCTTGCCGAGCAGAGGCATCTGCGGGACCTCTTTCATGTACTGAGGCAGATGGGGGTACTCCTTCCCATACTGCATGTGGGGCACCTCCTTGCCCATGTGCTGCATCGGGATGCCTTCCTTGCCCAGCGGCATGTGAGGTACTTGTTGTCCGAGGGGTTGGTACTGGGGCACCTGGGGTGGCAGCTGCTTGATCCCATAGTAGACGCCGCCTTGCGCAGACCTCACCAGCTGTAGGTAAATGGTGACAGCCACTGCCAGCAGCTGCACGGGGAAGAGGAGCACAGCCATCACCTGTGGGAAACACAACAAAACCCACCGTTGGCAAAGAATGCTTGTTTGCATTGTGCGTGCCCCGCCGGGGCTGGCACGCTCTCATTTTCTGCAGCAAACTGGACCTAAACCTCTGCAAACTGGCTCTGATCTGCCCAGGAGGGCGTCCTGCAGCAGGCCTCTGTCTGGTTTATCGGAAGCTCTTCCTCGAACAGCACGATGGTAGCAAATGCCCTAACGTAGCGTTAGTTCCCCACTGCCCCACGCAGCCCGGGCAGCGCTCACTGCAGTTTCTCCATATGGGGACCTTCTCCCACCCACCTCCAAGCCGCAATTCACCCTTATCTCACTGGTGTCAGTGCTGCAGCGCAAGTGTTGGGGGGCTCTGCTGCAAGCTCCAGCACAGGGGCACGAGAGGGGATCTCTTAAATGTTTTTTTGCACAGGGAAACTAAATTACCAATGCCCCTTCTACTGTGCTTTCCATAGCAAGGAAAGCTCAGTCTCTGCAGGTTAAACCTGTGCCTAGGCTCGTGCCCTGTGCTGCAGAGTTCAGGGGCTCTCCATGCCCCCATGCCTCCCTCGGCTCCTTGCCAGCTCCTCCTGAGCTGGGCTCCGACCTGCTCAGCCTTCTCTCAGAACAGAGCCTGTCTGGGCCATCGCTGCCTCCGGGCATGATCAGCCAACCCATGCTTTTCTCCAGGGGCGTTCAGCTCTTCCCTAAAGGACACCCCCACTGCAGACCCTGTCCCCAGGCAGCCCATGCCAGCGCCTCGCGGGCCCTGCTAAGACCACAGAACAGGGACTTTCCTTCCTTTCTTTTTTTCTTCCTTCTCAAAATAGGAGTTTGGGACTTGTCCCATCTGCTGTTGGCTTTCCTTTCTGCAGTAGTGGCATCACGAGCAGGTGAGCAGCAAATCAGTGAGTGGGAACTCCCTAAAGGGGTGCAGTTTTGGGGCCATCCTGAGGTAGCAAGACTTCCCCCCATGTGTGACAGTTGAGTGCTTTGCAGTTTGTCCCACAATGCAGCCCCGGAGGCAAGCCCCATTCTTTGCAACGCGCAGTGCAGAGGTGCCTTGTGCCCACCAGAGCTGCTGGAAAAGCTCCCAGAGCTTTGCCCAACTGCTCCTTGCTCCTCATCAGAACTTTCTGCTGGCAGCTGCTGGGCTGTGCTGAGCCCAGGTGTGATGAGGGTGGGGTGAGGAGGCAGTGAGGGGGTGGGTGGGCTTTTTACCCCCGGCTTATTTTCCTGCCCTCCTCTTACAGCCTGGCTCCAGAGAGGACAGAAAGAAGTCCTTCCATGTGACAAAGCTCAGCACTCTGTCCCCTTCACTTGCTCCCCAGTCCTGCTGGGGCTGGTCCCTGCCCAAACCCAGTGGCTTGCAGGGCTGTGGCCCCAGCTTGCCTGCACAAGGTGCAGTGTGTGGAAGGACCCCCCCTCCCCTGGGGTAGTGTGACGTGATGTGACGCAGGCCGGGATGTGTCCTTACCGCGAGGAGATGTGGCTTTGGGCAGGTAGGGCTGCTGCTGCGGAGAGCTGGGGGAAGGTGTGAGAGGCTGGGGGTAGGGGATGTGATTACAGAGGAGCAGGTGGAAAGCGGCTCTGCTGGCCTCCACTGACACTGCTCCATGCTCAGCGGGCCTGAATTAACTGGGGAGGGTGGGACTGTAATGCACCCATGAGGGGTTTGTGTCCAGTGTGCTGTGGGGCTGCTGCAGGACTCGCTGGGCTCAGGAGGGCCAGTGGCACTGCGGGTGTGGAGCCCTGGAGCGGTAACTCCTGTTTTCCCCGCTTGAGGCTGTATTGAGGCGGGAGGACCACTGCTCTAGCTGAGCCGTGGTGTGGGGAAGGTGACTGGTCAGGTGGTGGCATCGGGTGTCTTTTAGTCTTCGCAGGTTTTAGCCCTGCTCAAAGTTCTCTGGGCGCTTTGCACTGGCAAAGCACCTGGAGAAAGGCTCGGTTCCCTTCCCGAACGGCTCTCCTTCACTTTGCGCTGTGACATCTCGGCTCTGAATGGAAATTATTGTATTGTCGTGACTGAAGGCGGGAGGGGAGGCTGAATCCAAGTTACGTGGTTAAAACAACCAGCAGAAGGTTAATGTTTTCAATAGTGTTCCTGAACAGACAAAATACAGAGAAGAGGGACCTATACGTTAACAGCAAAACGATCCATTCGAGGAAACGCAATGTTAGCGACTAAACGCTAGATGGAGCATATGTTGCACAGCTGAGTTTCTCCAGTCACTTTCTCTCCCAGGAATTTAAGGTCTTGGATGCAGCCAGCTGCCATGTGGCAAGGAAAACCAGAGCCAAGATGTACAGGAGTTTGGAAGTGTAGATAAAGCCCAAGCACAGTCGCTCACCCTTGTTCAGCAAACGCTTTATCTCCAGGGGAGTTTAACATGGCTTTTAGCCCACGGCTGGCTGCTTTGCCGTGAGCCTTAGGACACAATATTTTTGCTTAAAGCTCAGTGGCACCAGACCTGAGGACACCCTGTGTGTCATCACTTACCAGGGCTGAGCTGGGACAGGGTGACTTCTAAACCTGCCGCAGCTTCATCTGAGCATGTGAACTCCAAGCAACCTTTTTTTGGGGGCAGGGGGGGAGGGTGGATGTGGGGGTGGATTATCCCCACGCTTGTCTCTGTTGCCCTTTTTGTTCCTTTCTGTACCATAAGGAGTACCTGGCTGCAGTTTTGGCTCCCTGTAGCCGCCTGCCTCAATTTGCAGGTCAAATCCCAGCTATTGGAAAATCTGCTGCTTTCTGGGCATCTCTCCCAAAAGAAAAGCGTTGCCTGTGCGAAGAGTGGAATTCGGTGAAACCTTTTTTGAAAGCATTAGAAGATACTGGATGATTTAGGACTGTTTTTGAAGCCCAGAAGCATGAAGGGCAGGGTGGATTTTGAAGGATGAGGTTATTAAATTAGCTTCTTGGCTACTTCATCGTTCTGGTGGCCGGGTTTTTTGGGGAGGGGGGTTTGTTTTTTCAAAAAGATAACTTCGGTGGAATCAGCGGAGAGGGCAATAGGTAAAATTCCTTCGCATGGGATTTTTTTTTTTCCCCCTCTTTGTTTTGATTACAGAATGTGGGCTCTGTGTGCGAGTGGGAGCTGTTCAAAATGATTAAAAGAAAACTTTCCCTTGGTGAGACCCAAGCTGGGACACAGCGCAGCCCGCTGCTTGTGCCCCCGGCCCTGCCGAGCGTCAGGCAGCGCACCCGTGGCGTAACAGGCGCGGCCTCGCAGCACGTGGCGTGTATGTATGTCTCTGTGTGTGTGTGTGTGTGTGTGTGTGCACACGCGTGCATGCGTGGAAATTTTGAGGGAGATCAGGCAAGACTTGTAGAGATAGGAAGGTTCCAGAAAATGAGGTGATCTCACTACATCTGCGTTCCCTTTAGTGGTTTTTTTGACTCATCATAACTGAAACAGCGTGGCCCGGAAATGACAAATTGCTTCTCGTCTATTGATTTTGGCCGGGGCGGGTGCCTGTGACTATCTGAGGTGGAAGGTGGGGGTTTATTTACTGAGCGACCTCTGGCTGGATGGGACTTGGCTGATGTCTTTGTGGAGGAGGTCAGAGCCTCCCTGGTGGCCTCACGTGAGCTGTCTGGGTCTTGGGATCTGCCGCAGGTACCTGGGAAGCAGCTTGTGTTCGGCGCCGGCCGTATGGCTCATCTCTTCCCCGGCTCCCAGAGGAAGGAGGGATCAGACAAAATTAGGCTTGATGAGAAACGTGGTAAAGCTGTGTGACTGCAACTTCTCCCTGCCTGCCGGTAACGGGTCCGGCTGGATTATTGCTGTCAGATGCCGCTGCTGTAAGGCGAGCCATCCCGGAAGCATCTGGGATGCCTGCGATGGTTCTTCAGTGTTGCAGCTCGTTGCCTGTCTCATCCTACTCAGGTTCTCTGAAAAGGCTCTGTATGTGCTGAGATAGAGAGGTTGAAGGCCTTTTATTCTGCCCCACAGCTTGTTTCTGAGTGCCTGGGCGCACAACTCTAGCTGTCTGAAGTCCTCACCGGGAAACCACCAGCACCTCAGGATGCCTAAAGGCGACTGAAAATCTCCCTGTTGGTTTTTGAAAGAAACGCGTGTGTCCTGAATGCCAGACAGGTTCTCTAGAGCTCCTGAACAGCACGGGGAGATTTTCTCAGCAGTGACAAGGCTTAAGGAAAATACCAAAGTGAGGGGGAGAAAAATCTGCACTGAAGGTGCAGCCAAATTGCAGATGAGGCCCACACCCTTCACCCAAACCCCAGCAATTTAGGGATCATCTCCAGGCACATTCATGTAATGAGATCCAACATGCTTTCAAAGGTGTCAGTCAGCAGAGTGACAGGCTGGCTTTGGAACAGGATTTACCCAGGCTTCTGTCAGAAAGCAATGGGAATGTGTCTATGCTCTTATGGCAGGTAAATCGAGCGTGTGTGCACCTTTAGAGAAGCCAAAGGTTTGGAGAAACCAAAGTTATACCTGAACTGTCTGAATGTCTGAGGGAAGATGGAGGAGAAGCTGCTGTGCCTTCATAGCGTGTCGCGCGCCGTTTCGCACCAGTCGTTCAGATTAAGACACAGCAAGCCTTTTTCTTTACCTAGGATGGGGCAGCCACTCAAGGGTGAAGGACCATTCTCCTAAACCACAGAGTCCAGCTGCCTGTGGGTGAGCGCGTGCGGTTGGCTCTCTGGGTGAGAGAGAGTCCCTGAAAAAACATATTTTTGTGGGCAGAGCTCAAGTGAGAACATTTCTCAATAATCTCTTTGGTAGAGCTGCTCTCCTGAGAAAATGAGAAAGGAGCTTCCTCTGGCTATTTGCATTTGTCAGTAGAAACTGAAGACAAAACAAAATGTACCAGCAGTCATAATTGTTAAATTGGTGTGAAGAAATAATGGCTCGTTTAGCCTAATTGGCAAAGAATGTACGGAAAGAGCGATGCCCCTCCATGTGGGACTTGAAATCATAGGTGGTCTTGCAAAGGGTGGCAGACAGACCTCGATTTATCGATCTTTACAGGGAAGCGATCGCTCTGCAAGCAATTTTGGGATTAAATGAAATTTACCCATGTCTCAGAACTTCTAAAATGCTCACCCAGAGACTAGCCCGACGGGCTTAATTTACTTGGTGTTGCTTTTGAACTGCTGTATTCCCCAAACTGGCACACGGCATCAGTAGATGTCAGTGACCTGAACTCTTCTGTCCTGGAGTTGCTTCCGTGGGGCTGCCTAAAGCTGCAGGGACCCATTCCCCGCTGTGCCAAGGGGATGGACTTTCCGCGTGCAAAACGCCTCCTGCGAAACTCGCAGAATAAAAATCCTACTGAGCCTGGAGACTTCGTGCCCTGAAGAGGGCGGCTAAAAAGTACCTGGTGCTAAAAAGCTATGTTCTCGAGGATGCTTTTGACTCCAGGTTAGAAGTGGTAAGCAACAGGGCTGCTTTTCAAGTAACCTTGATAACTGGTGGTATTACAAAGTATTTACAACGGTGCCCCCAAAGGATGGCGCTGCTCTCAGTGTGACTCCATGTGTGTCCATGTCCGTCCAAGTCCAATCCCACGGGATCATCATAAACCTCACAGAAGCCTCTCTCTGTGGTACAGGGACATGCAGGGACAGCGTAATGCGATGGAAGTGGCAACCCGTGTGTTGCCACGCGTGAGGAGTGACACCGCTGTGTAGCAGAGAGCTGGTGGGTCAGCTGCACGGCAGCCCCCCGGGGGGGGTTCCCTGGCTGCCCCCCAGCTCGCAGGCAGAGCTGTGGGGTGGCTCCTGCCGGGCCAGGGAAGGGCCGGTAAGAGAAAGCGACAAAGTCTTCACAAGACAATAACCAGGTTCTTTCTGCTTTTCCTTTCTTGTGCTACTTCAGTAAGAAATAACCTGTGCCATCCCTGTTCTGTGCAGCGTGGTTCCCTTTAACCCCTGGGGTGTGGATACCTGCAAGTGTGTCCACCCCCACGCCGTCGGCATTTTTGCTCAGGCCCCCACCACCTGAAAAGCATTGTGGTTAGTCGCTGGGCCCATAGTTTTGGGTGGCTTTTTGCACATGTAAACTAATCCTGTTAGGCAGCTACACTTCTTCTAAGACATGTTAGCACCAAAAGGAGAAGAGCAGTGACGAAGTGCCTGAGTGCCTGTAATCGCTCAGCACCAGCGAATAGCTGGGGTGACTTCAAGCAAGGGATGCCTTCACGTGTGAAAAGCCAGGCAAGTGCTTGTAGTTGTCTCAGGAGCAGGGTTGTGATGCGTAGGTTACCTGAGCAGGGATCTTCCCAGCACCTTGCTGTCCGCAGTTTTCAAAGATGCTATTTCAAAACTTAATCTCAGTGAAAATGAATCTCTGGATCATTAAGATCCTTTGAGGACTGGCCTGTCAGTCAGCAAGTACTTTCAGAGGGGATCCGAGGATATCCTGTACTGCATGGAGACTGAAATTTAGTGGGAACTTGTATTTTCAGGGGCAGGAAAAAACCAACAACCTTCTGCTTGCCAAATAACGTTCTGTTTGTTCAGAGCTTAGGGTGCCATTTAATACACACATTACCACTTGACTATAAAGCACTCAGCTGCTGTTCTGTGCCAAACAAGGTTTTCTGTCATTTGGGCAGATGTTTTCGAATTTGCAATCAAACTAATTAAACTAGGCTTGGGGGGGGTGGGGGGTGTCTTTTTGAAGGTTCAGTCACACTCCACATAAAAAGAGGGAGTGAAGGCAACCAAATGCAACTTGGCACAAATGTCCTCTGAAAGCCAACCGGTTTTGTAACGCAAATTAAGGCTAGCTACGCAGATTTAATCTTCTTTTCAGCAGCAAAAAGCAGGAGGGAGAGTAAAGGAGGGTGCGGCCCCTGAGCAAGGGCTCAGCTGTACCATTGGCTCTGCCCGACTTCAGCCCAAGCAGGTTTGGGGTCCCACATCATTTTACTTTTAATGGTGCCTACAGCTTCGCTGAAGGCAATACCTGTTTCTTGAGCAGACAAAGTTTTTGCATTACTGAAGGGTCCATAAGGGTCTGTGCATTCAGGAGAGAGGAGAGTAGGGTTTATAGTAAGCGTGATCCTGCCTTCTTGCCTCTTGTGAAGTTAGTTCTCCCACAGAGATCAGGTTTATTGTTGTTATTTCTCCTTTTCACTGTCCTCTCCAAGGAAACAAAGTAGTGTTGAGTGTCTGTGTTCAGTTTAGATTACCAAGAAACAGCTATTGTTCAGTATGTTAAAAATAAATTAAATCATATTTTGCTCAAGGTCTAACAACTGTGTCTGATTATCATGTGGTATTTACTAAATTTAAGACAGCCATAACAAGGATTGTCATAATAAACATTTTTAAATGCTCACATGCATAAACCTGTGGCTAACGGGGAATATTTCACATGTGGCAGATGCCTATTTCTAATATTTTTTTAAAATTCAAGATGGAGCCTATGGTCACTTTCTTAGGGAAGTGTGGGAAGAGTAAATAAATGGCTTCATCTTAAAAGCTGGCAATCATCTATAAGCCATCTTTGGCTTCAGTGATCTTCTCTTGCGGTGCCTGGGGTGATCTCTGTCCCTGCGCTTGCGAAGCCATTTCTAAAGACAAAGCTACTGCCTCTGCTCCAGCCTTTTTGTAGAGACATATTTATGTGTGTGTTCAGTCTGGATGCACATGACAATGGCAGCTGTGGACTTCCCTGGTTTCTTATTTCCAGTGTGTATTTGCATGTGTTCATATTTGCATACGTGTGAAAATAGTTGTCTATGTTCATACGTGTGAAAACACACATCCTGGGACTGGAAGCAGTCATCATGAAAAGGAGAAATTGGGATGTGTAGACATAATGACATCTTCTTTAGTCTTCTCCCCATGCCTGGTCTGCTGTGAGCCTACTTACGTGGCCTGGGTAGGCACCTCCACCTCTTTCTGCAAATCTGGGCACGATTAGATTGGCATCTCCGCAACGCCTAACTCCCAGGCACAGGGCTCTGGCGACTCAACACAAGCATGAAGCTTGCAATTCATGATGGTATTCAGATGCCTGGTGCTAGTAATTGATTTCCAGGGGAGCTGGTCTCTTGCGTGTCTTTGAGATCTGGCTGTTTCCTGGAAAATGCCCGAGAGCGACTTGCAGTCAGATGGCAGGGAGCCGTGACAGGGATGAGCAAGCTGGGCATCGCTGGCTGGGTGACCACAGTCTCTGGGGATGCAGCTGTCTTACATGGTGGCACGTACTTATTTGCACCGGCTGGTGTCTTGACTTCAGGGTGGGGAGGAAGGACCGACGTGGGGGAATGTTTGCAGAAAAGCATGAGACTTTAATTATGGGATTAGAATTAATTATAGGTAGGATTTAGCAAATACCTGCCTTTGAATACGCTTTCCTGTTCTCTGCCATACGGCATGCACTTGAATCCTCTGCCTAATGCTCTCTTCTGGGCAGTTTGCCTGCAGTCTTGGTGGCAGGCGGCTTTGATAGAGACACTTAAGCGACTGCCACCAGCTCCCTGTTCAGCGACCGGCTGCACGAGGCACGTAAGCCCGGTCCCGACAACGTGGAACACACAAAGTGATCAAAGCGTAGAGCTGCCTCCCCGCTTATCGGCACGTAATCGCCCTCCTGGCCCCGAGCCCGGGACTGGCAGCCGATGTGTCCGAGCACAGACTGTTTGTTCAACGTGGGAACTGGGACTGTGGCTTCCTTCTCTGAAGCGGTGGTGCTACAGGGCGCTGCAGAAGGAGCTCAGGCACCGACATCGTCAGGTACCTCTGCCTTATCAGATGTAACGGGTTTGCTGTGTGCAGCCCCCTGGCAACCAGGCTGGTTTTCATGGAAGTGCTTTCATAGGCAGACGACTGTCTCCTGGGGGTGTTGCGAGTTTGGGGATTGTTTTGGTGAAAAGGCTTCAGCTCTGCTGCCAGTCCCCCGCCCCAAACTAAATGCCGAGACAAAGAACCGGAGATGCATTTCAGACTGAAGTGCTCGGTCCAGTAGGCTGGACTTCAAGGTGTTGATAAAGAACTATGATGATTGCTGGTTGCAAAACAGCACGGCCAGGGAACTACAGGCTTTCTTTGGAAGCCTCCCGTCTCAGCAGTCACTCATCACTCTTGGCCTTACTCTACCCTGAGGTAGGCTGTGCTGTCTGCGTGCAGTAGAAGCCTCCCAAATTTTCATGGTACAATGGTTTGCGTGTTATTATAGTACGATTGTCTGCAAAGTGTATCACAGCATCTTACTATTTTAATCCAAAGCAGCGCCTCTAGCAGTCCTGCTATAAATTATACTCACTGGTAAAAGTGTAAAAAGTTTCTGTTTCGTTACCTCTTGGTTCAGCCAGCCCCAGCTTTGTGAGGAAGCCACACGCTAGCAATTGGCTCTGAATGACAAGTGAATAATCTGCACGGTTTAGTTAATCAGCAAGACGCTCCATCTTGTCAGATGTATGGGAGGAGGGCAGAAGACTGCCTCTTTCTGTGGCAGTAAATAGAATCAAACATATCCTGAACCTTCACTCAAATACTCACAAGAGGCAGAGAGTCTTATTCTGAAGGATATCAGGCAGCTTTACCACTCATAGAACTCCCAGTTGCTCATTCGATTAATCAAAATGTTGTACGAAAAGCAGAAAAGATAAAATGCATTCTTAGTGAAGATGCCTTTAGTGCCAAAAAGATGCAAAAGATCAACTCAGGCTATGTATATTTTATTCTAATACAGCCTGGCTTAGGGTTTTCTTTCATGTGCCTGGGAAGATTGCTTAGAGGGGGGAGCATGGTGTGAATTAGTAGATATCGATACTTTTAGGAAATCTTAGATGACTATGCAAAAATCCCAGTCATTAAGACCCCCAAGGCACAAGTAGGTCCTAAAGTACATGTTTTTCTTAAACACTTCCCAAGATGTGGCAAGAGAGAGGAAAATCCTGATTATAAAAGTGCTCTTGGTAACGATGGTGACCAATTGTTACAGATATCACAGGGAAGAGATTCTATCATACATAATGTTTAATCTAATTAAAAAAAGCAGTGTAGGTGTCTGCAGGTGTAATATTCATGTAGGCTTGACTTTTCGGACTAGCTAAGCTATGCTTGGTAATAAACATCAGGAGATGAGGGAACAATGGCCAGAAACTGCTCCTGTGCTTCTTTGGATCCCACGCTGCAGCAAGTGCCATTTCACTCACTGGTGCTGCTTGAGGTCTGGCATGCCTTGTGCGGCCTGTAGGCCACATGCAGGCCACATCCTACTGCATCACAGCCACTGTCACTGTATCTTCATTTTGGGGGGTAAAAAGGCTGTACTGTGTCCCGTGCAGGTAGAGTCCAGCCACAGCTTTGGGAAAGGCATTTGTCTCTTACCACCAAGGTCTATCTAGTGCTTGTTTTGGTTGGCAAGGGCTCCTGGCAGTTCTTGGGTGCCTGAGGTGGGCTGGAGGGCTGGCTCTTTGGAAAAGGGCAAGTTTTAGCCTCTTTATTATTGGCGATGAAGCAGGGGCTTCTCTGAGGTTTAGAATTCTATTTCCCCATCTCTCCTCTTTTTAGGTCTGCTGTGTACTGATGAAACGTTAAGTGCTTTACTGTGACCCAGATGGGAGCCATTAACTCCTAAAAAGGCATCAAGGTCATGAAATCTCATTAACAAAAAGAGTTTAATTCTGGGTGCGCTGATTCCTTGTTTGAAGTCTTCTGGTTATAGAGAACCTTTGTTTCATGTGCCCCTTTGTAGTGAACACACTGTAGCCTTTGCAAACCAGACAGTGTTTACTTTGACAGTCCTGGGAGTTCTTGAACTACAAAGCAAGAAATTTGTGCAGGACTCTGAAGTACTTGGCCTGATCTTAATTTGAAACAATTTATTGTTTTCTGTGACTCCTGTTGCAATCCTGTGGCCTTACGCGTTGCCTTCTTGCCATAGAACTTGCTTGATTGCCTCTTTCTGAAACTGGCACGGGATAGCATTTCTGTTCCCTTTCTCACTTGGTGTTTTCTTGGCTCTTGCCCTCATGCTGCTTTGTGACTTCTTTTTTTTTTTTTTTTTTTTTTTTTTTTAATAAAAGCAGAAGGCTGTGGAGGCTGCCTTTCAGAGCTGAATTGTTACCACTTACAATGGTCCCGTTCACTGTGCTTTGATGAGCCTGTTGAGAGGAAGAGAAGCTTCTCTCTCCCTTATTTTTATTTGCTGTGTTCTAACTCTGCAGCTCCCTGGAACCCCGAAGTCCCAATCCAAGGGAGATATGAAAACAATAACAAACCTCTGTAAAATATTTATCTTGAAAAAACCTCCTGACTCTCATACAGTATTTATTGGAAGATCATTTGCCATGAAAAAGATTCCCACCCTTTGCATACTTTTGCCACCTTTGTTCAAACAGTGGAAGAAATGATCTTGCCTTAGAAAGCCAAACATACTAGGTCACTCCGCCCAGACAGAAATCAGGATGATGTTTTAAAATTATTTAGCACCAGTTGTTTTCCTATTTTATTACAAAATACTGTGGGTGCCATCATATTTGTTTGGATGTGCTGATCTTAGTCATGACCTGTCATTGGTCCATTCACAAAAATCAAGCAGATATTATCTCATGATCGTTATTTCCTAAATGGGTAAATTTATTTATGATGTTTTTCTTGATAGACTAAGATGACGATAACCACAACTGAACACTCCTTTTGTTAAAATGGTTTCAAAACTGGTCTTTTTATAATAGACCCTTTGCTCTCTGGGTCATATCTATGGGCAGACAAAGTTGCTAGATGGTTGACAGCAAACCTACCGATGTACAACTCTTCATAATCTGGTGCTTGGGTGCAGGCATCACCAAAAACTCTAGCATGCTCCTCTACACTGCAGTTCCACCATGGCTGAACTACACATGTACATCCCTGTGTCACATCTGCCCATAAAGACCTTTTGGCTTTTTCTCATATAAGAATGCTCCTTATTCAAGTCTACTTAAACACGTAACCACTTGACTAATCAATGGGCAGAGAGACCGAAATTTAAATCACTTTTACTTGTGAAATGTAACACGTACAGGCCTTACACAGATGCCGCTCTCTTCCCACTCTACAAATGCATAAATAAGGGCAGTATGACACCACCAAAAATCTTTCAGCCTAAGTTAAATACTCCCCATAGGAGTCAGTGAATACTTTTAGTAAATGTTTGCCACGTCTCTCAAAAGCACGGTGGAGGAAAAAAATGCGTTTTGAAACACACACACGCACACACACACAAAAAGACCAGATCAGGTTCAGATCAGATGTTAGGAAAAAATTTTTCACTGAAAGAGTTGTCAGGGCCTGGAACAGGGAGGTGGTTGAGTCACCATCCCTGGATGTGTTTAAAGAAAGGGTAGATCAGGTACTTAGGGATATGGTTTAGCATAGGACAGGAACAGTTGGACTTGATGATTTTAAAGGTCTTTTCCAACCTTGTGATTCTGTGACCCCACACGCTCCTCTCATACAGACTTATCCTGGATCCATGAACACATATAGTCATTTAAACTCCAAAGATGCCATGAGGCACAATTTCCTATATGTAATCCAGTGTGCTGTGGCTGAAAGGACTTGAAATTACCATATCTGTCACCTTGGAATAAATAACCCAACTGAGGCCAAAGGAAAGCCAAGCCAAGTACTATTGCTCACCCATGTAAGTTTCTCAACTCTACTCCAAAAGAAACAACATAAACATTCAGTGCAGCCATGTGGATGGACCCATGACCACCAGTAACTGTGGACAGCAAATATGCAGCCTATAAAGTGGGTCAGTGCTCAGGTCTCCTGTCTGGTATAAAATGCCTGCAGCAGGATGAAGGTCTATGCCAGTGGTGATAGCCTCACAGACCTGTTGCTACCCAGCTGCTAACCTGGATCAAAGGGGGGCACCAGCTGCCCAGGCAGAGGTAGAGCTAGAAGCATGTGAGGAAAGAGGATTGGAGGGGAAAACTAAAGCACCTCAGTCCATAATCTAAATCCAAGTCCCTCATGAGGGACTCATTAGCTGTTGCCCGGGTGGGCAGGTCACTCAAGCTCCCCTCAAGAGCTGCTGGGTCCCAGTGCACCAACTTTTCTTAGTGCAGGGTGTGGCCCTAAGGCTCCCTTTGCCTGCTGCTGCCGCCACAACTTTCAAAGTGTCTTCTGTCTTTCCTCTTCCCCAGGTCTCTGTGGGTCTGCTATGACCTGTGGCAGCTGCCAACCTGCCCCCTGGGAGCTGATGCCTTTAGGCTGCTGTCTGGTGCACGCCTAGGAGGTAGGAAATGCGTGCTTCAAGGCCAAAGGGAGGGATTAGATTGCTCTTCTACAGCGTAAGACTATGCCTGAGCTGCTGGTGGCTGCTCAGAGTTTGAAAGAAAAATTTGGCACCTGCCTTTAAAAAAGGATTGTGGGCTATAAGCTGAGAGTGGAGGGACTTGGGCCTGTGTACTTGATTCACCAGTAGGCACTTAAACCCTGGAGAGAGCGAGGATTTAGGATGAACTGCAGTCTTCAGCTTTTCCTATTTGGCTGGCTTAGTCAGCTCCCCAA
The DNA here is from genome assembly GCF_964237585.1 of Gallinula chloropus. Lineage (NCBI taxonomy): Eukaryota > Metazoa > Chordata > Aves > Gruiformes > Rallidae > Gallinula > Gallinula chloropus. Next base: position 92,210,073 of record NC_140085.1, read on the forward strand.
ACAGTGGCTTTTGTGAATCCCCCTCCAAGGCACTTAACTCCCCGTACGCACATGCATGGAGTCCAGGCGTCTAATACAGGCATGTGGACTCCATTATGGGGCCAGATGCAAACATCCCCTCATGGATTAGGATCTGAAAGGTTCTATATCCTATATTGTCAATCAACTAAGGCCTCTTTTCCCTGCCCAGTCCTCCTCTTTTGCTTCAAAAAATCTTGATTTTTTTTTTTGAGGCGGGTATGTGTTTTTAAAAACTCCTCTTGTATCTGCGCAAAGGAGCGGTTAAGGCGGGTCCCAGCGATTCCCAGGGGGAGGCAGTTAAGTCACCAATGACTAACTTCACAAAATCAGCGTTGAAAAAATCATACCCTCCCCCACAAACATTGCCCGCCAGATTCTTACTACTGAGCATCAGAACCAAAGGTTCGTGGCTGCCCGTGACCTGACCAAATAATAACTGAAACCACTCGGCAGATGTTTCTGTAGCAAGAGAGCCTTGTTTCTCCAAGCAGCAGCATGTCCATCAGCAATGCTTATGCTTATTTTCTTTCCATTGGTTCTTGTGTTTGACTGTGAGATGAGGCACCTACGTAAATTCCAAGTTACTTTTGATGTAGGTCAAGAAACCTGCTCAGATTTTCAGATATTAGGGAAAATAATGTATTCTTAATAGAAATACTTCTAATGTGCTTTCTGGAAGGCTTATTTAACTATGTGAAGCAAAGAGGTAATCTGGAGTACATCATTCTAGCCCACAGGCTCAGAGTTCAGGGGGAGAGGGGGCTTAGGTCTGAGCTGTATTCCCTGAAAATGGTTGCAAAATTATCTCTAAATTAAAAAATGAGACTGATCAGATCCTGCAGGAACGAGCTCCTTAAAGGCCTGTATTGCAAGTCCAGTCAAGGCATTCAGGGACTAATGTTCCTGAAAGACTTGTTTGCAGCTTTGGAAGCTCCAAAAGCCCTTTTTGAGGAGTACTTTGGCAAGTGCCAGCACTAGATGGAGGTTGCAATTTAGGCTATGTTTAGAGTGGGAGCACTCTACTTCTAAAGGAATCCTAAATAGCAAAGGGATTCTAGCTGAGAAGCAGCCGTATCAGTGACTCTCAGCCTTGTGCTGGGGGAGTAAAGCTCTGCCCGTGCACGCACACATAAACATCTTCACACGAATGAAACAATTGGAAAGAACGGAAATAAATAAATCAAAACCTCCCAGGCCAGCTTTGCTGGTATTACTGCACCTATATGAGCACCTTGTGGTGGTGTCAGTGTTTCATGCTTCTGGCTAATGGGACCCTAGGACACTGCAGCTTCATGGCAGGCAGAGGAGGGAGCACCAGGAGGAACATTGGGTTAAGAATGGAAGGGAACTTGTGAATGGAACGTGTGAAGGAAGTTACTGAGATCCCAGAGATTTAGCAGCTCTCTATTCAGAATTGAGGGATAATCCAATTCCTTCCACCTTTTCTTTTTCTTTTTTTTTAAGCTTTAATAATAAATCAGTGACTGTACTGGCCAAAATAGAAGATCTAATGTGATCTCTGGGACTGCATGGCATCTTTTGTTAGATGCTATTTTCATTGCAGGTTTTTGAAAGTAACGTTTCAGAGAGGGGAATGCAGAGACTTATGGAGAGCTTTCATTTCTTCTTTTTAGACATCAAAGGCAAAACGTGAAAGCTGCCTTTCACACTTCAGAAAAATGAAGCTGCCACGGGACAAAGCCATTGTTTTTAAATCTAGATTTGGATGGATTAGTTTCAAATAGTATCTATCAAAAAAGAAAATCACCCTATTTTCTCCTTTTCAAACTGAAGACAGCACAGGTCATCAAAATCACTAAGAAATGAAAAGAGCCCTTAGTACCTTTCTTTTTTTTTTTTTGGCACTTTTGTTTCTTTTGCCTATTTAGGCTTTAAACTGGATTATCACCCAATGTGTAAACAAATCTCATAAATTACTTCTGAGAACTGCTGTGAAATTCCACCCATGCCTCTTGCCTTCCTGAATTCCTTCTTATTTTATCTCTCTTTTCTTTATGACTAATAGCTATACATTGGTTTATCCTTTCTTGTACTTACATTTATTTCCCAAAATGATGCAGAGTGTTTTAACAGTGATCAGTTGAAAATTATTTACTTTTTTTTGCTGTTGTAATAATGATTGCATGCCATTATGTCTTTAGTTTGGAATGAACTCCATAACTTCATTAAATGCTACACCTGAAACGAACTTGTCTTCAAAGGACTAAGCCATGACAAATCATCCAGAGGGAGGGGAGAGATTTGTGTTTTCCTGTTGCTTGCAGTGATGAGTGTGCTGTATAATAATGTAGTGGCAACTATCATGGTAGAGAAGACAAACTAAACCAATGTATTTTTCATTTGGAAATGCAAACTTATTAACACAATATTGTCAAAGAATTTTCCTGGCTAGTTTTCCCTTGTCTGCCTCAGGCTGAAAATGACTGCAGAAGTTTAATATTTTATGAATCCTCCAGACTGTGAAGGTCTAGTAATTCTCCTTGGGAGGATCTGTGACACAGAGAAAATGCAGAAATCTGGAAAGACGTGACAAAAACCCAAGATGCAGTAGTGACTGTAACTTTGAGAAGCTTGTTGCCCGTGAGTTCCTGGGCACCAATTACACTGGTAAATAGCTATTTTTTAAAGTTAAAAAAAAAAGAGAGAATGTTTATCCTAGAGTTCAGTAATTCAGGCCTCTGCAACTGTAAGGAAAAACCCTACATGACCTGGAACAGATTTTTCTCAAGTGACTTAATTAATTACTTCCATGTGACAATTAGCAACATTAGAAGCTTGTAAAATTCAGCAGTCGGAGAGCAGGTCACTGGTGCAGACAAGCGGTTTGACATACAGATACACCATTTATCTTTAATGAGAACCATAACCTGTATAAAGTTTGCTAGTTGTTAAATATTTTTAAATAGATCTCAACCTGTACATACCCAGACAGTTATCCATGCAGTAGACTATGGCCTGTTTTTCTTAATCAAGCAAAACTACAATGAGAATTTTGCTCAATTAAGAACTGAAGAGTTTGGCTGAGTTTTATTCAGTTCCTGGCAGTAGGAAAATCTGGTCTTTCCAACAGTAAGTGCCAGTGCAAAATATTTTGGCAAGGAACAAATGTCAGTTCAGATCTATGAAGTTCTCATTTTCAGGCAGTAAAATTAGAATCACTCTGGTTTGTATTAGCTTTTAAAATACTCAAACCCTGGCCTACTATTGTGTATCTAAGTAAACAGGTATCCACTGTTGGCTGAGTTTCTGACCTTGGTTACAACAGCATTTTGACTGCCCTGGAGGTAACTCCTATTTCTAACAGTAACCAATATCACGGAGTCCCAACTGTTCCCTGTGCCCGGTTCATCGATACTGGTTTTCTTCTGCCGTGGAAACCATCACAGTGGTTAAATGGTTAGAAGTGGACAGCAGTGATTGTTATTGAGTCCCTTTTACTGCATCTTATCTTGCTAACGATGACATTTAATGAGATGTCACAGATGAACAGCTTTACTTGCCTAGCCTCTCTGAGGTAAAAGGAAAATTTATAGAGATGGAAGATTTGGAAGATAGATGGGAGAGTTGCTTTCCTTTAAGCTTTTGAAGGAAATGTTTTTCTTACCATTATTTTAATCTACTCAAAAATATCACAAATTATTCCTGAAAATTGGGCTGGAGATGTCACGAGAATAGACATTATTTCATATAGCTGGCTGCCCTTTTTTTTTTTAATGTCAACAAAGATCCCATTCAATTAAGCAAAACCAGACTTTGTATGTCTCTGTTGATGCACAGTCCTACAGACAGTAGGAGAATGGGGGGAGAACCTGTAAAGTAAACCAATCTATTAAATTTAAAATACATACTTATGTCCAGACTTGACTATTGTTTTACAAGGAGCTCCCAAGAAAACATGCATGTGGATCCCATTTCCTGCAGAAGTTTGCTTTAAACACTCATGAAATCAACATATCATACTTCAAAGATTTCTTTCTTTAGCTAGAGGTAGGGCTGTAACCACTCTGCTCATATCCTTTACCGTGGCTTAGCTGATGCTATCAGCCAACCCGCTTCATACCTGCGGGAAAGACTCCATCTCTTTGGCCTGCTAGGGAGCTCTGTAGGCCAAGTGTCAGTGCTGCAATCAGGTCTATAAATCTTCTAGATTATTTGTGTGCTGGAGTTTCTCTTGCCATTGTGATGAAGAAATAACTGAGTTGCAGAACTCGCACCAGTACATATGAAGCTCATTGAATTTTTATTCTTCAACAAAAGCATTATTTTGTAAATGGAAAAAAAAAGTATAAGTGTAAGCAGATACATATGTTTTTGATAGTTGAGCCCACTTAATTATATCATTAGTTTTGCCAAATAACATGACATGGACAAGTTAGATGTTAGCCTTTTTTATAATTTAACGAAAGTGATCACGTATATTGTGCTGGCTACCCACACTATTATGTTTGATCTTTGTCCAACCACAGAAAATTGGTGAAGAAAAAAAAAAAAGCATGGGAGGACCCAGGGCTTCCAAATGTGTTAAACTCATTACAAAGACACTTCAAACTTACTCATTGTTCAGTCTTGTTCAGTCTTGGTGATGATGCCTCACTGACTAAAACTAATAATCCTAAATTGAGTTGTTTCGTAAAGAAATGCTGTGGTGCCATTTTTTCCCTTATAATTATAATATAGATGATTCTAAAACAAATATAATTTGAAGGTTACCACATTTTAAAATTCACATCTGTTGCCTTGCTCAGCTGTGTGGTGCCAAAGCACACGTCTTAGAAATGAGCTGAGGTGGCAGTGTCCAGATCCAGAAGAGCCAAGAACTTTTCCTGTTATACAACGCAGGCTCCCAGAGTTGCTATCTCTGAATATGGGGCTGACACTCTGAATCAGAACGGTCAAACAGGCACGTGCTGAATGCTCACTCTTCTCACAAGATACTCTTTCTTTCCTACAGTGCTGGGGGGAATGGGGTTAGAAAATGGTGAAATAGTGTTCCTGCCTCCTATGAGAACACGTTGCCCCTAGGGAACCAAGGGAGTATCTGGTTTATACTCGTTCAAATGAATTCTTAAGGATAGACTTGGGGATGCTAGTATCTCTGAGAAAGAACAGAACCAGGTTATAAACTCTCTGGCGTTGCCGAGTTAAATAATGGGTTAGCCCTTGGCTCTGAGAAAATCTCCTATGTTGGACTTGAACCCTGCCTGCTTACTCATGTCACAGGACTACAGTAGAGTGTGGCAGAATTCTGGTTGTGAGTCCTGAGCCAGTACATCTGTACACCATCACTCATCACCAGCAACCTCAAGTTTTAAAAGAATTAGGTATTTTCAAGCGTGTGGTAAGGTTGTTCAAAACTACCTTTGTGACCCTGGGCAAGTTACTTAACAGCACCATTGTTTTTTTCTCATTCCTATGGCAAAGGCAGGCCACATCCACCAGCCCCAAATCCCTTTCCACACACATATGTATTGCTTGCTGTCCCTCCCTAGCTCCTCCTTTTTGCCATGTTATAACTCCTGCTCACAAGTTTCTTCCACCTTGAGCACTGCAGTTTGTATTGGAGAAGAAAAGGAGTGCTAAAGAGAAGCAAACCAACAGGCAGTGGAGTTTCTCGTAGAGTCCTAAGGTCCCCCAGCTCACACATCGCACCTAGGACATCTGGAGTACAGGAATGCATTTGGGGTCTGCAGTGCAGGAATGGAAATAGCTTGGCAAGCCAACGTGTGGTGAGCATCAAGATGGTGCAGCTGGCCTGGATGGGGGTACCCATGCTACTTGGTTAAGAGTTAAATCTTTGATACCTCTGCAAAACATTGCAGATGCTTCTGGGACTGCTGTACGGGCACTACTGTGCTTTGCCAATCGCCTTCAGTTCCTCGATTACAAAATGGGTCTGAAACTCCTTAGCTCCGAGTCATGCTCTAAGAAGTATGTTGAACATTTTAATGAGGACTATACTAAGTCATCAGTCTTCTCCTATCTTTTTAATGCTCACAAATGTCTAACACACTAATTTATGGAGATAAGAAACTTTCAGTGGCAGTAAGCCCTTTTATGCACTTCATTGTTTCTCACAGTCTCCAGTTCCTGTGCTGGACTGTTTACAGGTCTCTGTGAACCTCTAACTTTAAATAAAGCCACACAGAGACTACAAGTCAGTCTTGGTGAGCACGTGCATTCAGATTCTCTTCCGAGCTACAGACCCCAAACAATCATATCCTGAAAATATATTTGTCAAGAAGATGAGGACTCAAGATAAATGATATAGTGGAGGCCAAAAAAGGAGAGTAAAACAGGACACACCACACCCCACCCCCCCCCCCCATTATTTGCTTAAGTAAAATCAGATGGATTTCTCTCTGGGGACCCCATGACTGGAGCTACTGGGTTTTTTTGCATGCTAGGTGCCATTTTTTTCCCTGTTCTTTTCTTCCAGATTTGCTTTTGTGTATATTTTAGTATCTAAAGCAATTATTCACATGAGTTATTTGTCTTAATCCATGCAAATTAGAACCGTAGTTGCAGTTAATATGAAACCATAGGTGCTATCCCCAGGTTTTCTTAAATCCTCACTGCATTACTTAAATTCTATGTGCTGTTTCTGCTTCTGAATTCATTGCTTTCTCCAAGTAAAGGCAATTCATTAACTCTATTTTACCCCCCCCCCCCCCAAGCATCCTCCCTATGCCTTTAATTACAACAGCTTTCAAGAACATTTGCCTTTGCACTCTATGATGCCACTGGGAGATGGAATAGTACTTTACAATTAAGGGAACACATTTCTATGTCTTGATGTTATCATTCATCCTGGATTAGATCACTATTTTCTATGCTTTGGAGCCACCTGAAACAAGCTTGCCCCTGTAACATATCTATTCACTCCGGCTTTAATACTACCAGAGCAACCTTTCTGAGACTTTTCTGGAGATGCTTCAGTTCTAGAAAAACGTGTGCTTCACTCAATGCAAAATTTCTATCAATGCATTGTCTTCTATATAAAATTGGGATAACATGGCTGAGCAGAAACAACAGCTGCTGCTCGGGAGCCTTCCTTACTGCCAGCTTTCCCATACAGCATTCAGTGAGACTCTACAAGTCTTGGAGAGAAGGAGCTGAAGATGGTAAAGCGGCACTGACTGAAAATCACACTAGCTTGGAGTGGATTGGTCCATTACAAAAAGGAGCATAATAAGGCCTGGAGTAACTGTTTTAACTTCAGTTTTAATCATATAAGGCCTTGTCATGCTGCAAGCAGCCCCAGTTTGCTGAAGGCAGAAAGCAAATGAAACACGGCATGATTTGGGTAAAATGCACACACAGGCCATGTCTTTTGGGTGTGCTGGCCTTCTGCCACAGGCGGTTGCCAGTGCTACAGGCAGGGATGCTGCAGTCCCTCATCATTCATTGCTGGTTCCTCCGCTTCCACCTTTTCCTAGGGTGGCAGAGCAAGCCAGGCTGGGGCCTGCTGTCCAAGGGATTGCCTGAGTCCCTGTGGACTAGCCCTTTGCTGCCCGGAGGCTGGGGGAAGGACTCCTATCTACTGTCTCTGGCTGCCACATTCCTTCTGAGCTGCTCAGCCTGTGCCCCACTTTTGGTGCTCACCTGTAATGTTTTAATGACAAGGTAGTGTTAATGAGTGAAGGCTGAAATGGATGACTGAAATGAGCCTCTGAAAGCAGCAGAAAGGCTGGCGATTGCAGAGTTGTATATAGGAAATATTGATATTCCTAAGGAAGAAGTACTATTTCTGCAGCTGTACTCTAAGATGTTTTTCTCTGTAGCACTCAAGCCAGAGGCTGGTATGCATCTGGCCTTAATGCAAACTGCATTGGGCAGTTCGGGGACAGCCCTTAGCAGCAATGCCAGCTTTGTAAGCTTTGCCTGGGAGTTTTATTAGATTCCCTACTGCAGTCTGCAGTGGACAAAGTGGGCCTGACATTTAAAACCTGTCTTGTGTATCATTTTCTCACTCCAGACACAGCCACCGTAACTGATCTGTGGCAACAAGCGAACGGAAATCAGGTGTGACCAGGGTAAAAAAAATGGACAGTTGGCAAACATATTTGTAAAATCAAGCGCCAGATACTGCGGCAGCGTATCCGGACACCACAGGCTTCCTAGCCATGCGTACGTATTTAGATGCTGACAGGTACTGCGGCCTGTCAGAGCGATTTCCGATGGGCCCGGGCCCTGTACCGGGCTGGTGCAGGGAGCCCGAGCGCGGCCTCCTCTCGTTCGCTACCGAGGCCGCCCCGCAGGGGGCGTGAGCCACCCACGCGAGCGCGGGCGCAGGCCGCGGCAGCGGACCCACGGTGACGTAACTACTGGCCTGTGCACCGGTGCCGCGGCCGCTGATGGCTGGGGCGCGGCCGTGTTACGCTGCCTTCAAGTCGGGACTGTCCTGTCACGACGCATGGCAAAGGCGGTTCTTTCTGGCGATGGTAAAATCTTAAGCGGCGGTGTTGGCCTCTGTCCCTGGATGAGGAGGCCCCACTCTCCTCCTCCCAGCTACTTCTATCACCCACAGGCAGCTAATGGCAAGCTGCGTGCTCCGGGTGTTGGCCAGGGCGAATGTGGGATAGGCCGAGCATCAACAAACACGTGTCCTTGTGGTCCTTTCCAGCTGCCTGTCTTTCAGGCTGAGTGTTCTTCAAACAATTCCCCCCCTTCGGTCAGAAGGCGGGGGACTTTGTCTTCTATCTGTCCTAGAAGTGCAGCGTGTTGGAGTGTGCTCTGCTCTGAGCATGTCCAAACCTACAGACTGTTCTGCTGGTGGGTAGAAAATGGTCAGCGCCAGCCCTTTGATCTCAATCTTTCCGTGTTTGGGGAAGAAAGGGAGTGAATTTTGAGCATGTCTGCAGTTCCCATGCAGTTATACCTCCCATTTAGGGATCATACTAATTTCTGGCTGGGTTTAATTGCCTGTGAAATGGTGCTGGTATTCCACACTTGACCATGGTAGGAGGAAGTAACATGTATGTTCAGGCATCTGTTCTGCTCCATTCAGCACTACTAAACCTCAGAGCAAAATCATGCCTATCTAGGGAAAAAGTGAGGAGGGAGAAGTTGTTAAAAGGAGAAGGAAGTCAAAGAAGGACTGTCTGGAGAGACTTTCTGTCCTCAGCTCTTCACAACCACTTGTGCAGGTAACTACTATACTTTTAAGCCAGGTAGAATGGACATGGGGCTTCAGGTACAATAAGGAAAATTACTGAAGGGACCCAACAACAAAACGTATCTTGCACTTCAAGATGGAAAATAGCTGTCTCAAGAAGGGTATATGCTGCACAGTACCTGGAACAGGTATTCTGCCTGAGTTTGAAGGACAAAGTATGCAAAATATCTAAGCATATGACTGGAAATAGGTCCCTCATGGCATTGCCAGGCATGCCAGTGGGAGTTGCAGGGAAAAACCCGCCAGGCACCTCTCAGAACCTATAGGTACAACATGGGCTTGAGTGTTTGGCACTTGTAGTGTGCACAACAAACTCCTAATGTATGGTTATGCTGGGATACACCAGGGGTTCCAAAGCTAGGAATACAAGAAAAAGCTCATTTGGAAGATTAAAAAAATACACTTCGCTGCACAAAACTTGGCCAATGCCTGTCTCACCTACTGTCCTATTTTTGCTATTTAATCCCATTCACACTCCTAAAATACTTCTGACTATTCCAAGCCCAGGAAAGATGCACCCAAAGACAAGATTAATGCAGGTTTGTTACTCGATTGTTGCTTCAGCAGCAAATATCGGAAGCAGTGATTTAAGAAAAAGCAGGGTTGCACTCACTCCTTAGGTACATAGGCAGTAAAACTCTTCTTTGGCTTTCTGAGATTATACATCCCTCCAGGAAAACACTCTTCACTTTGTTTAAATGCAGTTGATTCCAGGAAATAAAAATGTCATTGTCAGTGTCTCACAAGACAGTTAAACCTTTCCTAAAGAAGTCATAATAATATCCAGAGGAGGGAGTGAACTCATTGCAGGCAAAAATTATAGTAGTAGTAAATGTTAATAATACCAGACTCCTCCACGTCTCCTTTGTTTCAACTACAAACTGTAGGAAATTTCTTGTAAAAAGCATTTGATATTTTAATGTGACTGTACATTATCTGGGAAAAGAGGAACATAACCTGTTAAGAGTTAACATTTTAGGACTCTTCCTGATCATGCTGAATTTGGTACTGCATTTTCAGCAAGAAAACTGCAGACCACTTGGCTTAACTGCAGCTGGGTAAGCCTTGTAGCTTATCAATTGTCATATGAAAAAATACCAGGCAAGCTGGGGCTGAGTAAGTGTTAATGCTTTGTTAGGATGGCGTGTCCTGGAATAATTGTCGAGTGCCAAACACAGAGCTTCCCGTCTTCCTTCAGGCTGAGCAGGGGCGCCAAGTATACAGAATTGGAAGCTGTCTATCAGGGCTTTTTTATTTGCTTGATACTGTGCAGACAGCGGAGACAAAATACCAAAAATGCCTGAAATCCTTATGACCTTTCACTGCAAACTGTGAACTTTGTCTGCTAAACTCAAGTTCCTATTTACCCTGCCAGCACAGGCTCTGTGCTGTTGCCTTTTCTTTGTCTTTCCAGTTTGTCACGTATCGAGGGACCGCTATGCAAACACGGCACAGGAGGGGTGACCTGAGTGCATTTGAGACCTTTTGCAAGTTCAGATTACTAAGTCTCTGTGTTGTGGACTGCTTAAAGATAGCTGTGATGCAAGCAAAGTAGCATGAAATACGCTGTTTGCACACAAAGCAGGTATTCTAAAGAAAGCCTTAGCTTTGCCACTGGCTGGCATGGCTCACATTCCCATGTTGTGTGCCAATGCTGATGCTATTTACACCATCTCCCACTTACTTATACCAGGAATACACAGGTGACCGCAGAGTAAATGGTCCAAAAATGCACTCAGTAAACTAAAGTGTCAGCTTCTCAACTAAAATATCCTTAATTTCAGCATCATGCTTCCACATTCATTCACCCCTTGTAAATCATGAGCTAGACCACTGCAGTGAACAGGTACAGGAGAAATTTCAGATGTATGAAGCAGAAATTGTGAGAGTGAGTAGAAATGTTAGGGTGGCTGAGTACTGGCACGGATTGCCCAGGGAGATTGTGTGGTCTTCATCCTTGGCCATAATTCAGAAGCCATTTGGACATTGTCCTGGACAACTCTAGATGTCCCTGCTTGAATAGAGGGGTGCCCTTCAGAGGTGCCTTCCAACCTCAACTGTTCTGTGATTCTGTGAAATTGCTCCTATGCAAGACTACTATGAACTGTAATAGTTGAAAGCATGTGCATAACTTTTGCAATTGAAAAAGGATATCCTTAACCTGTTACTTAAATAAACCCAAGAAATACATTGAATTCCTTTGAAACTAAATAGAAGGTTGAATTACGTAACAAATATTTTAGCTGGACTGTCATTATTAGCTGGTTAATTCTTCTGACTGTATTTCAAATTTAATTTCAATCTGTGGTAGCATTCCCTGAACTCTACAAGACAAAGGTATTAAGAGAGTTCTGTGACTGAATTCTTCAGTCTAGAAAAATGTCTTAGAAGGTGACATTCCCAGAGAGACTCCTGCATAGAAAATGCATTGGTTTTTCCCAGAGTGACTCAGTGACTTCACAAGGAATGATCACATTATGTCAATGAGGCTTTTCAAAGAAGACTGTAACACTTGGTGCTACCTTTCACTGCATGTGGAAGCTATGGAAAATGGGTGGAGATCCTTTGCAAAAAGCGGTGACTGCAGCTGTATGCCCTATGTATTGTTAGTGAGCTATCTGATAACAAACCATGTGCTTCAGCACATAGGTGGAAGCATTTCTGCTTAATGCAAAACCCATAAAAAGACTCGGTGTTTGGTGCAGCTGTTCCCAAATCAGACAGGCACGTTGCTCTAGCCTTCCATGAACTTCCTGTTACCTGTATAAAAATCTGTTGCCTATTGGCTTGAAGTCTCTTTTCAGCCTGAGCAACCTTGACTTAGCTGCTCCTCCTCGCTTTGCAAGGGGGCAGTCATGGTGTATCACCAGCCAAAGTACCTCAGTGAACTTGTTGCCAAAGACCAAGAGTGAGTGTGTATGTATGTGCACGTGTGAGGCTGTTTGGGGAGCAGGGGAGTAGAGAAACAGGCACTTTTACAAGCAGCAGGTCCTTCAGGTCTCTGCTCTGCACAGCCTGGGATCATAAACTTGTCATCGTGGTTGCTAGCAGCAAGCAGGAGGTATCCGTGGAATATCCCCAATCCTAATGATTGGTACGGGCAAGTCCTGGTTTTTCTGTGTTCTTCTGTACTAGAGCTGTACATGTTAATTATCCCTACTAAAGCCCTAAACAAGCCCCTCTTCTTCAAAACATAGACAAAAGCAGCCATTGGGTTTATTCACAGTAATGCTTGGATTAGCTAAAGAAACCACATTCACCAACAGGAAAAGAGAAGTAAATTTCTAAGCTATTGAATAACACTGCTATGTTTGGAAAGGATTTTTCTTTTGTAATTCTCCTTTAATTTCCTCCCATCCAGTGCTGCTGAGAGGAATCTGAAGCTAGGTTTTTGTGAGTGACTAAAGGAGTCCAGCAACTGACTCCTGTTTAAAAGGTCCTGGAAATGTAAGGGAACATTTCCATAAACACACGAGTAATTTAAGGTTTAAGTTCCACTAAAAATCATCCGGGACTTCCTGCTCCCCGAGTCAGACAGGGAAAAGGCAGACTGGTAAACAAATCCTTATTACCAGATAAGCAGGGATCGAAGGGAGGAACATAAGGCATGAGAAAATGAGGAGTAAACTGAGGACAGAGAAGATGGCTATATTCAATTATTCAAGAAGTTTGTATGCTGAGGGGCATAAAAGGCAGTTCGACAGGAGAAAGGGTAGACAGAAAGAATATCAGAGTATATAAACTGAAACGTTACTTTCAGTCACTTAGTTTTTCTTTGATTTTGAGATATGACCTCAGTAATCCCACATAAAACTGTAGGACTTTATCACCTGACTCAGTGCCTCTGAATTCAGCATGATACTTTTGTTTTTTCATTCTGATTCCTTGTCTGAAGTTACTCTGTGCATTCTGGTAACCTCTCTGAATAGTTGTGCTTTCTTCATTTCTGTTGTCGTTTTCCAATTTAAAAATATTATTAAAATACCACATTTGGGTGGGTAGTGACTACCATGACACTGTGTAGAAAACCAAAGCATTTTGCAGCAAGCTAGACATTGAGTACATTTTTAAAATACCTTATTGCTTAAATAAAATAAACTTAAATCCCTTAGTCTAGCAATTGCTTTCAGATGTTTGATTGTTTATTTTTAAAGAACTGTCATATCAACCATTTAGAACTGACAAGGACTATTTTGATTTCTTCAAGAGTTTTCTCTAACATCTGCTCCCTGCCTTATGTTGGGAACTACACGCTCATCTTCATTGTCTCCTGTATTTATCTTAATTTTGCTGTATTTTATTTTATTAGAGGAAAAACTTAGCAGAGCTGTTTGTGGCAAGATTTAGTTACAGGAAACCCAAAAGCTAAGCCCCAGTTTCAGCTGAGACAATTAGACTGTTGATTTTGGTAGCAGCTCAGGACTTCTATTGGACACAAATGCCTTTCAAGTCTATGTGCCAGTTGATGCTCAAGTCTGAAAAATTTCTGCTACAGATAAAGGGCTTTGTTTCCTTTTCATTTGAGGGATATTTCTATCCAGATCTGAATGTTTTGCTGAAATTCTTCTCTACTCACTGGAATGGATTAAAAAAAAAAAAGAGGAAATAATAATATTTTCCAGAACTTTCAGCCGTTTTAATGATTTTTTTTTGATCCTTAATTCTCTGTTCCTTGATATCTGTGAATTGTTGAGGACAGCATTTGTTTGTCTCAAAGCAATTTTGCCACACATGAGAAGCAGCAAGTGCTAATTTGTAATGCTTAGCTTAACTGCTGCTTTTTTAGCTGTCTAGTCAGTATATTTGACATCTCACATTACTGTTTCACCTGCTGTAGGTAAAGGACTAAAATACTGAACACATGATACTTTAAAAAAGTGATGTATATTATTATGTGACAACAGAAGATCTTTACTAAAAGGTTCGGAGAGATTACTTCTAGAAAAAGCAGTGTTCTCACGTAGTCATTCCATCAGCTGCTACAGAAACTCTGCAGCCCAGCTACC
>NC_140085.1:92224495-92284180 GCF_964237585.1 Gallinula chloropus
CTCTTTCTCTCTTTCTCTCTTTCTCTCTTTCTCTCTTTCTCTCTCTTTCTCTCTCTCTCTCTTTCTCTCTCTCTCTTTCTGTCTTTCTTTATTTCCTTCCCCCCCCCCCCCCTTTTCCCTTGCTGATTAATTGCCTCTCGCTCCACGCCGGGTGGGTCGCAGCAGCCGACGCGCTGCCGGGTGAAGCGGTTACCAGGGACAGCTCCGGCGGCGGCCGCTGCCAGAGAGCCGAACAGGCTGGAGCCGCGCCAGCCCGCCCCGGTGCCTGGGGAAGCTCCGTGGGTTCGGAGAGCCGGGGCGCTGCCAGGGCTGACGCTCCGGAGCCGCGCGTTTGTAGAGTCGTGTTTATGTGGCTCTTAACTGCTTTCCTACACCGCGTAGGGTTTCTCTGGGAGAGAAGGAACGGGGTTGAGCGTGGCGCGCTCATCCTCCTTCAAAGACGTTCAGAAAGCCCGAGGAATGGACGTGATTAATTTGTAACATGTGGATTCTTTTAATTAGCTATCTAGAAACCAAGAAACAGAAGAGAGCGCGGGACACTCCTGCCATGCAACTTGTTAAGCAATAATACATTTTTTCTTCCAAAAGTCACACTTGATATCAAACAATAGTCATAGGCATAAGATGACTGTGGATACTATGAGCTAATGTCTAGTTGTCAGAAACTTTTCCATTAAGGCTCAGAGTGATGTTTAACATATTCTTCCCGGTATTGAGCTAAACTAAACATTGTGTTAAACATGGATTTCCCAGGGAATGTTTCTGCTGTTTAGTTCTACGTGTGCACACATATGGAAGCAGGCACGTGTACGTATGCAGTTTTGATACCAAAAGCACTTCAACAGCATGGGGCACTCCCTGGTTATTCCCAGGATATAATGGGGTTTTTTTTGACATTTCTTGCTAATGAAACCTGCCCTTACTCTTTCCTGACTGTAAAAATAGGATTAATAGAAGATTCTGTAAACAAAGATGAAATGCCAAAATTGCATACGTGTTCTCTGCTATTAAAGACAGGAGAATGACTGAAAGGGTAGATTTCTTTAGCTGTCTAGGAAAAACATACTGCAGAGGAAGATCACCAAAATTTACATACCATGTATTTTTTCTATTTGAAATTCAAAAGCTTTGGTGTACAGCAAACACTTGAATAACTTAGCAAATCCTGTGTAGATGGTAGCTTTAAGACAACTTCAGTTTTAAGCCTTTGTGCTTTGTTTTTTGGCATTATGCATAACTCATTTAGGATTTCAAAGCTGGATATACTTACATTTAGATTTCGGGAAAGGGCAGAAGAAGGACAGGTTGTTTGCTTTTCACTTTAAGAGACCTAGATTTCCTGATTGTGTTAGGCCCGTTGTTATTTTGTTGATTTTAAGCTGGTCCCTGGGGGGAAAAGAAAGCTTATAAGAAATATATGAGCACAGTATCCTATTTTTCAGAGCTATTAAGGAATATTGGCCAAGATTTTAAAATATAGTGGTTTAAGATAGTCTTTTAACTCCATATTCGGGCTTTTTCCTTAAGGTCTACTGTTCTGAATTACGAAAACCTGGCAACTCACTCACTTTGAGTAGCCTTTTTAGTTACTCATTGCTTGTGAAAACTGTTGTAGCAGTTTGAAAATAGACTAAAAATCCAAATGACTGGTATTTTTGTTGGCAATCCTGTAATAATCATGCTGTAAATCAAAATATGGGCTTGGATTTCAAGAAGAGTGCTTTGAGCCTTGTTCCCACCCTTCTGCAGCAGCACTGCATAGCTTTTTCAGATTACTAGGTAGAAATGGATCACTTTGAGGGACAGCTGAAAACCTTTCACTTAATCTCATCCGTCTCTACGTGCGTTGCCCCCGTGAAAACGTACACACCAAGCTTTTCATGTGATGTGCAACATCAAGTCACTTGTTCCCAAGAGGCTTGAGTTGGTACTATGTGCTTGGAACTGTCACACAAAGTCTCATGTGTGACTGCACTTGTAATGTGATGATTCTAATAACAAGGGGGGATGCACAGGCTGTTTTACAGGCTAATCACTCTCATGCAGCTGTTAACAAGTCACATGAACTTCACCTGACCCAAACCCCACTGACATAACTGGGAAGAGTCTCGGTGGTTTGGTGGGCTCAGCTGCTTTGGAGATATTTAGGGTTCAGTGTGGTAAAGTCCTGGATAGTGAATTTTGGAGAGCTGTGCTCCAGCTGGAGTGTGAGCACATACTGGAGTGCTTTGCAGGATCAGAGGCAGGGGGGGCGCTCAGCACCTCTTTGCCTACCCCCTGCCCTCAGCTGTTGACAACAAACTCCCTTCCCCGCTCTGTGTCCATCCCGCGCAGACACATGGGCTACTAGAGAAACAGCTCTTTGGTAAGCAGAGTGATGCTCTTCACTTGCTGGTTGGTTTTGTGGTTGAAAACTGAGATATTTGGCCTAAGATTTTCCTTGCCTGTCTTTCCTCTCCAGAGTCACTGTTTTCCCAGCAGTCAGAGCAGCGCCAGAGAGCCCCACACACCTGAAGACAGCTCTGCATTTACTTTAAGCATTTTATCAGACAGTGGCTCCTAACCTCTACACAGCTGAGCTTCAGCAGTGCTGTGTACCCCAGGACCCACTGGGTCCCAGGGAGCTGTGGCCTGGCTGCCACCAGACTGTGCTAACATTAGAGGGGAGAAGCATTTGGAGAGGGAGAAGAGCCAGTAAGGAGTACTGGTGTCACAAGGAGAATGTCTGCTTGACTATTTTATCTCAGGTTTATTCCAGCCCATTTGAAATGTGCCCGGTATCCCCTGTTTCATCCGAATCTCACACCTGGGCTATTGTAAGGTTTCCTTCAAATCTGGCAAAAGAATTAATTAAATTTTGGTCAAAAGGGTACCTTTTCCGGTAAGAGGCTTGAACCTTATAGAGAGATGACCTTTTTCTGCCAGAAGGGAGATCTCAAACCATCAGCCCAGGTACCTCCAGATTACTTTGTTGCCAACCAGCCCTTGAGGTGCCTGGCTGGAATCTGTTTCTCCATTTCAGGTGGCACCAGTTGCCCACCCAACCACAGCAAGGGCTCCAAGAGCTGCCACATGATGGGTGCCTTCCTCACAAAGCCCAGAACCCCTGTGGAAAGTGACTGCATGCTTTCCAGGCCCTTTGGTTTAGATTAGGGATTAGGTTAGTGATGACAAAGCTTTCTGGCCTCTGGTGTCCAATTTATTTTAAAAAACCCTCTGTAACGATTGCCAGAAATACCAGATCTAGCACTAGCCCTCAGTCTGCCCTTGCTTTGGTAAGTAATCCAAGGTGATTTTCTCTTGACTCCCTCTGTCTCTTGCAAGTGAACCCCTGTTCAGTTTGTGGTGCACTTCAGCAGATTCAGTGCCACCAGGGAAACCGTCAGGAGATACTGCCCCAGTGCTGTGGAGTATTTGCAATTGGTTTAATCCAATTAATCAGAGCTTGTATAAAGAAATGTGCTTTTGGCACCTCTCCTGAGAGGACTCTAAGGCCTGGAGAGTAGACACTGTCAATGCATTATGCACAACCTTGTTGACATTTGCTTCCTAGTTTTATGAAGAGCAGCTTTTTATTGTTTATACTGCCAAACAGGCCTTCTCCTTCAAACAATGAGTCAATAACTCAGAATACATCTACAGCCATTCATCACTTGTAGAGAGGCTCTGGGCTCCACAGTTCAGCTCTGGAGACAAATTTGTCTGCAGCTTCCAGGTGTTTAGGTTTGGGGCATTGGCTCAGCTTCTTGGGTGGATGAGGAAAGTCAGAACTAGCTTCGATTAGTTAGCAAAATGGAGAGCTGCCAGACTGAAGGGGATGGCAAGCTTCTTTGCCTGTGCTTGAGGAGAGAGGGATTAGGCATTTCAGCCAAGCAGCTCATTCCTGCCTCCTGTTTGTACCATCCATGCTGCTGTTACTGCCTTTGTGGGATTAGAGAGAGGGTAAAGGAGTGCCAGCATGTACCAGAGGGCCCCAGTACGGCAGCAGCAGCAATCACATCTGCCCTTTCTACCTCCAGTGGCAGCAGGATTTCTCTGGCTTTCTTCCTTGGTCCTGTCTTAGTTCCTGTCCCTCCAAACCCTTCCTTGACAATCAGGAAGATACACAAAAATGTGTAGTTGGTGATGGTGGAGATAGTGGAATTGAAGGGAAGGTCTTTTGGTGTCCTGTCTCTGAGCACGTACTTGGAGGAGGGGAAGGAAGGAAAAGACCTGGTCCTAAGGAGCAGAGACAACTCTAGGAGCAGAGAAAGTGCCCTGGCCCCTCACAGCCTCCCCGTATAGAGTCCCTTCTGTCCTCAAAAGTCCCCCGATATCAGTGACTCAGTGCCCACTTTTACCTCTCACATGCCTTTCCCCATCCCACAATACTACCCCTACCTCTGCCTGCCTTGCCTGCTCCAAGGGTGGCCTTGGCCAGTACTAAGAGTTTGGTGTTGCTGCACAGTGTAACCAATAAAAAGCCAAATTCTAGCTCAAGTAAATCACTCAACAGGCCCCCACTGATTTTTCTGAGAGAAACTCCTGGACACTTTGAGATGTTGTTATCTTTAAAAGTCAACTAATATTACTACTTCTCAGCTCTTCACGTCCTGAGGTGGATCACTTCATGTGCCTACTTCCACTTAAGTACTCTCAGAGTTGGAAACCTATGATGCTGCAATGTATTTCTTTAACCTGAAAAAATAGTCTCAAAAAAGATTTCCTGCTGATACAATCCCAGTGTCCCCTGTGCTATTCAGTCACATGGACACCCTGATATGTATAAAAATATATAGGATCCTGATATGCATATAGGATCATTATATATATATATATATATATATTAGGACTGTTTGGAGAAGTTCCAAGTGTAAAGCTGTAGTATAGGGGAACACGAAGCAACACAAACCAGTCTTTTTTGTTATGGAGAACATAAGTGTGAAGAAGGCTTCCTGGAGAAGCAAGGGAGGGAGGGAATGTGAAAGAGAGGAGAACGACAGAAAGCATTCCTAAGAGGAAACTTGAGCATTGGATTTTCTGATCATCAGAGTTTAATTCATTGCTCTGCTTTTAAGAATTGCTTAGTGCAAAGCTGTAGCTGAAAGGAGAGGGGAGGGTTTATTTCCTAAATCTTCAAATATAGTAAAGGTGGCGTGCGGTGTCCCCCCTATTCTGCTGCCTGTGGGTACTAACTGGGTGTGGAAAACAGCATTTTGTGTTTGCAATTGAGCTGCAGAAGGGCAAAAGCAGGAAAGTCACTCTATTCTCTCTCTTTACACAGAAGTGGCATGAGCCCTGGTTAATTTAACTAAATAACTTCTATTTTAAGCATATACTTAAGTCCTGCTGATTCAGTATGTAGCCCAAATGCAAATTACTTTGGTTGCATGAGGTTTGCATTGAACTGGATCTACTTACTAAACTATTTCAGTCTGGTGTTTGAGGGAGAAAAGAGGAATGTGGTCAATTGCTGCAAACGCCTCTGTAACAAAATCGATGCTTTACTCATTGTCCTCTTTCCTAGTGAATTTTTAAATTTTTTTGTGAGGGAGAACTAATGTGGAACGGAAGGCTGGTCTGGAGGAAAGTCACAGGCATCCATACTCATAACTACATCTTTTGAAAGTTGCAGGCTATGTAGGATTTCCTGAACTGTACCAGAAAACATGGACACCCTGGAACTGACATTTGCAATTCTCAAATATGCTTTCCAAGCATAATTAGTGCCCTTGTAAATGTTTCTGTATCAAATTTGGGACTCACTTTTGACAAGCCAGTCCATAAATGCTTCATTTTTTTCCTCTCATTTATTATTTCCTTTGCTAGTGTTCCAGGGATGACAGCTGTGATGTTTAAAGCTAAGAAATAGTGAATAAAAATAGCATGTTTTAAAGTGTTTATGACATTTAATTACTATATATATTTTTTTTTTCCTGACATGGTTCTTTTTAACTTAAAGTACCTATGATTCTCATCCTCCCTTACACAAAATACACAAATTCTTTTACATAACTACAGCGTTCCTCTAGTCACACACCAAAACAGAGGGTAGAGGATATGAAAATTACTTATGACAGATGAGTCACATTAATATTTTGTTCTAAGCCATGAGAAAAATGAGACACAAGGATAGGAATCAGAACAGATCAAAAGCCTTAGTGCTTTATGATCCAAAACCACAACTATCTATTGAGGTGCAAAATGTTCTTTTTTCAAATAAAGTGTGAGAAAAACACGAAGAGTTTTGTACTGCAAATACTGGCAGCACACAATGTTGCAATTACTCTCAATATTTTGAGATGCTTGAATCATAACCAAAACTTTAAGCAACACTGAGGTAAAAGCATTTTTATATTCCTTCACCAAAAAAACCTCAAAACCCAACAACAAAACCAAACCAAAACAAAACCCTGTTTGTCACAGGCGCTGTAGAAATGGTGTGCCAACTTTCTACCAGTGACTGGCAAGGAAAACAGAAGGGAGGGATTTCATGACATCCTTTTGCTTTTTTGTCTTTTTTCCAGAGTAGTATATTCAGAATCATTCAGATGCTGCTGCTGTTAGCTTTATCAGATTTCTGTGCTGCTAAAAAGGTCTTGTATATTCTGTCTTTGAAAAGAATCATTCTGTTTGCCTTTTACAGGCACTTTACTATTTCAGTGTGTGTGGCTAAAGGATTGTCTTGCTTCCTAACTGGAGGACAGTACATAGGATTGGTCACATTGAGCATGTTCCCAATGGGTTACCACTCACTACTAAACTTAAGAAGAAGTATTAATCACTCCATCTGATGCAATTAAATAATATTGTCTGTAATTTGGGTCACCAATGGGTGAACTGGGGATTCTGTTTCCCAAGACCTAAGTATTCTCTTGTTTCATTTCCCCTTCTTGACCTAGTATCCAAAGGAGACCTCAAATCGGTAAGATGTTAAGCATCTTGGGGGTTGGACTTGATGATCTTTGGAGGTCCCTTCCAACCCCTAAAATTCTGTGAGTCTGTGAATCTTACATGAGCTCATCAGCACCCTCAGGCTTTGGGAAAGGACATGCTGCTCCTTCTGTTGGTGGAGACAGGCAGGAACCTCTGTCAAAACACGTGTAGGAGTTCTCCCCTGGCTGCGCAACAGGTGCTTCAATACAGACCTGACAGACACTTTAGCCTGCCAGGTACCAGTTCAGCAAAATACTTAAGTGGGGAGACACTTAAGCATGCCTGTAGTGACATGTATTTTCCCAACTTCAGTGACCATAGATGGGAAAATACATAGGTGTGCTGTAAACTCTTCTCTGTAGGATTGGTGTTGAGCTGTGTTTCTCATCATGGGAGTGAATTAGACTGATAAGTATTAACTCTGCTTAATGCCTCTTGTTTGCTCTTCCAGCTGCTAGGGGCCCTGTTCCTACACCCCCGCCCCCCCCCCCAACCCCATTGAAATCTGTCTTTTTCTCACATGATAAGGAAAGTGGCTGTTCACAGTGCATACCATGTTGGGCTGGATTGGTTCTATGCCACTTTTTCATTCTGCGAAGGAGAGTTTAAACATGGAAAGTGAACAGACAAGTTATGGAAAATCAAT
Source organism: Gallinula chloropus (assembly GCF_964237585.1). Taxonomy (NCBI): domain Eukaryota; kingdom Metazoa; phylum Chordata; class Aves; order Gruiformes; family Rallidae; genus Gallinula; species Gallinula chloropus. The sequence continues at coordinate 92,232,057 of NC_140085.1, forward strand.
ACAAAGTATTGTGGATGAAAATTTAAGAACTAAGTGGGTGGTCTTAACCAGACAATTCCTGTGGACTTTATTCAGACAAAGACATGGCTAAACATTAACCAGCACAATGCTTTGAATATCTAGCTGTGAAGGTGCTACCTTAAGCCAATAAAAGCAAGTTATCTTTTTTCTCCATTTTTAATTTGCCTGAGGGCATAATTTACCATCACGCATGAGGAATTTTTCAACCTTCTTAATTTATACTATACTTTGAACTTGCTCTATAGGTATAAAGTACGTTTCCTAATGTCTGTTGAACGTCAGTAGCTCTGTTCTGTGTGATTAGGCTATTGGAGGTTGTTGGAGTACGATTGCAACTTGCTTGCAAATGGGTATAGTTGTTACACTTTGCTTAGTCCATGAAAATTGAGTGATTTAGTTTTTATTTGCCAGGCAACATGTGAGATACTTGCCTTGAGGTAAAAAGAGTCACTGGGTAATGGCAAGCTATTTCTTCAGTAGTACCAGAACTATCATAAGATGTGTTTCTTGTTAATAGTGGCTTATAACTGTGATAAGCTTCTCAGGCTTTTCAGCCAAAGCAATCCCTATAAAACCACCTCCAGAAAAGTTTTGTAGGAGCCCACTGAACTGTAATTCAAGAGTAAGCCTCCAAGTAAGCCAAGAAGATTATAGGGAGGTATTATTGGTCCAGACAGAAATTTTGCCAGGCCTTCAGGACAGAATTATGTATCACTGCGTGTTTCTCTCTGGTATGTTTCTACACCATGAACTTGGACAGAATTTCAAATTTATGATGAAATCTAAGCTCTGTTAAGACTACTGAATTTCTGTGTTGTAGTTTTCCTGATTCTAACTAACACATACAAAGATTTGCTAGTGCCAGACAAGACTAGCTATTTCTGGGAGAGGTACCTGTAGAAGGAAACAGTAGGTATAAAGGGCATGGTGTAATTTTAGCCAGGTTATTTATGTGAACTTCTTAAAGAAGAAAATAGAAAAGTAAACTTTCCAGTACTTCACCGCTGCCAATCTCAACAAACCAATTCTTTATCCATCCTGGAATTTTTATCAGCTTAGTCTCATGTTATAAGGAAAAATGAAGTGAAATGCACATTTTTGATATAATCTAATAAAAAGTCAGAACACATAACTTGCTAATATAGCATGCAATGACCAATGTGCTGTATTTACCACAGCTTCAGGTAGTGTTCCCTACCCTGACTGGTACCAGCCAGTTCGTGCTGCTTTGTTTATTAGTTTAACTAAGCTCTTGAACCGCACCACATCCTTGTATGTAATTTACTTTAAAAAGCTAAGTGATAGCCATAAGGGCTATGCTAACTTTTGGATAATATATTTGAAATAATTGTCTACACACCATTAATGTACTCATGATGAAATATCTGAGCAGAGAACAACATTGACTCTCATCTGAGCACTCTGCATACATGGGCAGAAACAAACAAACAAACAAACAAAAGTCAATTCTGTCCTCTGTTCATAACCAAATATTGGGCAGTCTACATCTTTGATTTGGCAAATGGAAAAAACTTAGAGGAGATGAAATTGTCATACTGTTTCTATGTTAACATTATAGAATAGTGCATACTAAAGAAAAGGCAAAACTCTTCTGTTTGAGTCACTGGAGCACTTAGCTCATAAAGTAATTAAATATGTATCTCATTTATTTTTGAGAGTGAGTGTTATATGTTGAGTCATACATGATTAGTTTCTTTGCTAAATCAGGGGCTTAGATTAAACTGGTAGAAAAGCCTCCATTCTTAGCAGAGAGCAAAATATCAATTACAGAAGAGCATGTGTGGGTGTGGGGTTTTTTCATTGGATTTTTTCTCTTAAGAAAAATCAAGACAATTAAACATACTGAAACAGATGAGTGTTTTCTACCCAGTTTGGGATGAGGAAATTAAAAGGGATGTGGTTTACTATAATTCATCAAAAAGTAGAAAAATTATATATTTAATCATAAAGTAAAATACTTTCAGTTTTATAGAGGAAAAAATACAGAGAATATGTTCCAAATGCCACCCTTGGAAGTAAAATGCCTCTGTGGACTGTAAAGTATGACCTCCCCTACACCGCCCTTAGGGATTCATGTTGTTTATTGTCCATTCCTTTTAAGGGAAGATTTTAGGAGTTTCCCATTACAGGCAAGTGGGAGAATGCTTCTTCATGCTAATACAGTACCCGATAAGCTTATGCCAGTGGCTTATTTGGTCATCATTACAGTAGTATCTAAATATTCACATATTTATCTTTTATTTACAAGCAGTACCTTGTGAGGTAGGATGGAGGTACTGCTCCCATTTTGTGGCTGGAGGCTAAATCCTCTCCCTGAGGTTGGTCAGGAGGTGTGTAAGAAGTGGGTGTAGGAAAGAGCTATTCCCTGCCTCAGGGCAGTGGCTTAGTGGTCAGCCTGCCTCTCTACAGGAATAGGAAGCCTACTCCAGGACCAGGAGCAGAAACACTGCTTGTGTGTGTGAAGAAATTATGACACATCACACCTCTTGAACTGTGTTTCACTTGGGACACGTCCTGTGATCTCAGCCAGCTCCCATGCTCCCCTGCCCCTTGCCTCCCTAACCCCAAAAAGCATAGTCTGCACTTTTCCAAGCTCTGAATTATTTTTATGAGTGTCATTCACTAATTAAAGCTTGCAGCATACACTGTGTTTCCACCATGCTTAAAGTTTCCGTTAAGAAATTTCATCACTTGAAGCTATTGTATAGGTGGTATTTATACATGTGACTGTTCTAGACTCCCCGCTGTGCTGCTATGCACATTAAAGGCTTTAAAGAGGCAGCAGTTACAAAGTGAGGCATGGGGCAAGTCAGAAATGATACTTCAATGTCACATGTGGGTAAGGACATAAACATTTCAAATGCCAATGAATATATTTAACTAATAAAATGGGCCAGTAAAAAGGAAAATATTAACTAATGACTTTAAAAGGAGCATTTAAAGATTAACTCAGAGTTATACAATAAGCGGTAGCACAAGCACTGCAAAATGCAGTAAGTATTTTGACTTAGCTGAAGTCCTACAGACAGTCTAGAAAAAGAAAGAGATTTTGGATGCAAATACAACTGAGCAGATATTCTGGAAACAATTAAAGTATAAAAAGCCACAGGAGTCCAGGCTTTGATGAATTCCCGAGACCATTCTCTAAAGAATAACAAGATGTACTAATGGTAATTCTTAAGGAAATATACCTCTTATGTTTCTAATAATAATCCTAAAACTTACTCAATTACGAAGGTGTGTAGAAAGTACAGATCCTGAAGAAAAAAAAAAAGATGGTTTGGAAGCCACTAGCAACATTCTGGCCAGCAGATTGGGAATAATCTTCTCAAGTATAAATCAGATGTATCACTTTAGATTAATCAAGAACAAGTTCATAATGATGTTAGTTCATTGATTTAATTTTACATTTTTTATCACTGGAGGATTGTGTCCAATGTCAGACTTTTCTGGAGGTGGCAAGAGGGATTTTGATAGAGTGGGAAGGATTTGCTACACCCAAACTGTTCTCCACACTGCAGCTATCAGAACTATAGAACAATAGAACTTCCTCTGTTCTGGAGTTCACGCTGAGATTAGTAGTAAAATCAGATTTGTTTCCGTATGGGAGAGCAAGGCCAGGAGTTAACTCCTCTTTTTTTATCCCTGGTATTTTAATTTAAATTCATTCAAAAGTGCATATTACATCAGTTTATAAACCCATTTTCTAGGTAAGTTTCACCTTTCTTCCGGATCACATCAGAGTGATACCACAGTCAGAGCGATCTATACTTCCAAGATGTATCTACCGTTACCTGTAGATAATTCAGGTGCTATGTGTGGTGGAAAACTAATCTGTCGTCTGTTTACATGGCTTAAACTATCGAGAATTTAAACAGACTTAAATACTTCCACTGGTACCCAAGTCATAGGACAAATGGGAATTCCTGAGGACTTAAATATTATGATTGATTTCATGTGGGATGACCTCAGATACCACGTTCAGAAGTGGAAGTCTAACCCTATATGGGATCATGGAGTTAAACAGAATCTTTGGCTTTTGGAAACTGGAAGAATACCAATCCTTTCTACCCTCTGAAACTGATGAATGCAAACAAAAATATAAAATGACTTATCTTCCACAGCAGCTGGTTACTGCCTTTAATTTCTTAGACAATAATAGTACAAGGTTGACTGGGATAAGTTTAAGGTCTGGCAAACATTAAAAAGATATTTCAAATCTTAGCAGGATAGCTGGCAGGTTTAGTGGATACCATATTTGGTTATGATAACAGTAAAACAGAAGATATTTTAATTTAAAATTGGACTTGAATAGGACATGGTCTGATGAAGTAAGATGGATCATATTGCAAATCTGACTGATAGTTATGACTCTCTTAGAGATCAAAACTAGCAACACAATTCCACAGCTATTAACATCCTATTTTTATATCACTACTTCCAGGTGAATTTTTACTGGGGAAAAAAGCATAAAATTTCTGAGTCTAGTAGGATGTCTTTGACAAAGAATGGGGAAAATTAGATATGCTTTGCCTCTCAAAAATGACAAGAGAAAATAATAATTTGTCTAAAATGAGCACTTATTTGAAGAAAGATAGAAAGATGTCCCTGTGGGTTGCTTTTTCCCCAAGAAAAAAAATCTTCATTAATTAGATATATGAATTCTTGCTGAGGTCACCAGTTCAGGGGTTATAAGTGTCTTTACAGGGGATGTGAAATGTGATGGTTTTAAAAGTCCACATAGTCTCTACATGGTAGATCCTATGCTGAGACTGAAAAAAAAATAGAGAGGGGTAAGTTGGGCAGAGCACATGAAAGTATGTAGTCTGTTTTTCTTTGGCAGTTTAAGAGCACATGAAAAACAGTCATTAGATAAAAGATGCACTTTCCATAGAAGTCACATCAGGCAATAGGCATGTCTTTTAACAGCTCTGTGCCTCTCCATCTGCAAAATTATTATATTAACATTTACCTACCTCATAGCGGAAGCTGGAAGAGTTTAATTAACATGTGTAGCTATTTAAAGCTCTTGGGTTGAAATCTGTGCTAGAGGTCCAAAATATTTGTTAATAGTATTATTTCTATATCCAGATGATTTGCTCACATGTTTGTAACATGCCAGCACAGACACCTACTAGATGCAACACAGTATTGGACAATTCACCAAATAAGCAGCTCAACGGCATAAACAATAGTTCTAATTGGCAGGAAGCTGTGGAAGATCCAGACATCATAAGGCTTAATTGCAACTCTTTGGCCATACAGAATACAAATCCGCTTCGATTTATGATTCTATTTGCTCCAAAGCCACTAAGGAACAGAGAGCTAGAGTCTGGAATAGAGCTGGGAATTCATTCCAGCAGTGTGCAGTCTCGTTTGGGCAGATGTCACAACCTCCACCTTGGACTGAAAGCTGAGTGTGAGCCAGCAGAAAATGCATTTTTAATATGCTGGATAATAAGGCAAATGCTGTTATTTGGAATTACTAGCAAAGACACCTGCTGACAATTGGCATTAAAAGCTAATGGCACCTGCTAGACACATCAAAGGGGGAGAGGTGAAATCTGATCCTTGTTGAAGTTGAGGGAAGTTTTGCCATTGACTTCAAACATGCCAGAACTTCTCTTACAATGATTAATGACTTATATGTGTATCTACAAGGTTATGGGTAGTTTATGAGACTTCTGTACACAGGCGGATATCTGTACTGTCAAATAATAGGGATGCAGAGATATCAAAGGAATATAATTAGCATCATTAACACCTAGTAGAAAAAAATGTATAGATCACACCTTGCAGGAAAATGGGTTGATTCTGGAGTTTGGCATCATTCCACACAAAAGTCATAAAACAGAATGCCATTCCTTCAGTGGCATTGGACGTTGGTGAAAAGCACTTTCCAGTGCTGGGATGGTTTGTAAAGTCTAGTGGCAGGACATTGTCCAAGAATCTGTGGGGTTTTGCTTGTGTATTTTGCCTGTGATCTACTTTATCCTTTGTATTATCAGTCTCCTCTAAGCGTCTACTTTTTCCTTGAAATTATATAGAAAACTTTGCAGCTTTTAATAACATGCCAGTAAAACCTCTGCAGCTGAGTCTGCTAAATCACCCCTGCTTTTTCTCTAAAGGGAGCAAATTTGCATGCAGGTTTTTGAGTAAGTTGAGAGAATGTTTCTGTTGAAGTAATTTTTTCCAATGAAATCCCAGAGTGCTTGTTCTAGAGTCTGCTCTGACAGATGAACTCTCACAAGCTGAAAAAAATTTAGTCTGGTTATGTGCTTCCAGTGTGTATATCACTAGCCAACACACAGACACATGTGGGGCTTTTATGCAAAGCCTGGACAAGAGCCTGACACCTTGTTTCAAACCATGGACAGTCGGCCATTGACCTGCAGTAACAGGCAGCCAATCCTCTAGAACATGCTACAGACGGACAAGAAAACCAACTAGGAAGCACTACTGAGCTGTTCCTACTTATGGTTCTTGTAGAAGAGTATTTGGTAGCTTTGGTGAGGTGTAACTTACACCCTGGCAAAATATAATTGTCTACCCTTGAGAATACAAGCCTGAAAGGTTCAGGTGAAAGAGTCATGTAACTCCATTCCTGCGGAAGGGTCAGCAGCAAGGATTCCCCCTCCTGGTGCTTCAGGACTCAGTTAAACTGTCAGTACATTCTGTTCATGACTATGGCCTTTAGGTTCTCTTCTTTCTGGTTGATGATGGAGATACACTGGAGAAATACGGCTCTATTTCTTCTAAAATCCTGGTTCAAGAGGAACTCACAGTGACCAGTACTTCATAGTGGTGACTAAAGCAGAATGCAAGCGTGTGTTCACATGAGGAGTGGGAACTGAGTTGACTCTGAAAATACCTTCCATAATGACTGTTGTAAGTGATCCCATCACCACAACAAAGGCACTAGACTAGATAATCTGTGTTGCTGTGATTCCTCAGGAAATGCAGCAGCTAGTGTCCTGTCCCAGTGAACGTATGGCGGATGAATTCACCAGCCCAGTTTCAGAGAAAAGGTTGTTAGTAATCTACTGGGACTTAGGAAAACATAGTTAGGTGTTTTGTAGTCCTTAAACAGAAGACCTCTGTGGGTTTTCTTTCCCTAATGTAATTGGTGGTGGAGGAGGACAGTCACTTTTTCAAAGGCGCTGTGTTTTAAAGGAAAATGTAACTGTAATCACATGTCACTTAGCAACATGCATCACATTGCATGTAAAGGTAACACAGTTCCACCTGCTCCTATCTGATGCAATCACATCACATGTCATTTAATGTCTTTTAAGATTCAATAAGTACAGTGTTTAATTTTTTCCTGCTTTATAGTATTTTCTTCCTAAATCTACCTCCAGATCCTGTAATACTCTTAACATATCTGCAAATCTACTACAGTAGCTACTTTATTTAAATAACAAGACTTCCCCTTTACTGAGGAATTAAGCAACCTTTGTTGGCAGCAGTCTGGTAGGGTGCTTAATTCTGAAAAAGTTGTGCAAAACCCAGGCTAAACTATGGAAAGAATGTTTCAAAGAAATCAGAACTGAAGGTTTGCTCTGTTGCAGAGCAAATAAACTTGCATTAACTCTTCAAAGGAGACCTCATTGTTCAATGGCTTTGAGGCAGCTGTTGCTTTCTCAGCAGAAATGCTTGCGATTCAGTTTGAACTAGTCCTCTCACTTTTTTCAACACATAAAATGTATCAGCAGAAAACTCTTCTCTACATCATCAAGAAACCATTCTACCATATTTTCAGTAAGACTCTCTTTATAGCAGAAAGCTACCAGCATTGCTTACACTGTATTTTTATGGCAGATATTGGGACTTACACAGAACTGCACCCTACTACATTGAAAATCTTTGGTAAGCAGGGGTTTTAGAAGGGAAAAAACATCCATCTCATCTCATCTCATCTCATCTCATCTCATCTCATCTCATCTCATCTCATCTCATCTCATCTCATCTCATCTCATCTCATCTCATCTCATCATCTCAGCCTTCTCTCTTCTCTGCTCTCAAAAAAAATCTATTAACATACCCATACTATGATAGTTCTTGGGATTAGGGCTCCCAGCATCTACTGCTAAGCTTCTGAGATATTTCTTTGAACTGACATGCCATGGCATTCACTCTTGGTACCAGTGATAATGCAATTTTACAAAACATCTTCAATCCATCTGGTCAGGAGATACAAAGGATGCACACAGTGTATTTCACAGCATGCAAGATATCTATCCTGTAGGGTAATTTGACATAGTCTGTTCTCCCATCTATCCCCAGCATCTTGTCATGCTGCGATAACAAGGTATCAGATCACCAAGGAAGAAGGCAATATGGTCTCTGTAAAAGTAGTGAAGGTTAAGAACATACATAGGATTCTGTGGCCTATGCAGTGGAGGTGAAAGTAGATTCGCATGCAAAGATGAACAAGAAGGACACTTACCAAGACAAAAGATTATCCTGGAAAGTAAAGGACACATTTGGGTAAGAAGCAGTATAAAGAAGAATGTTGAAAAAAACCATCTACATCAGGCTAAGAGCAGAAGAAAAGAAAGAGACAGAGTGGTAGGGCAAGAAGACAACATTTGGATTCTTTCATGGAAAATATTGGAAGTCTCATGCCTGAAGGTAAACAGAACTGTTTCTGCAAAGAGTAGTAGAAATTCTTATTTGGCCTAAGTGATCTGCTTAGAGTTTTGCATTTTTCTATCCTACACATAAGACGCTGTTGCTTCTCTCAGCCAGGGCAATTCTTTGATTATTAATTAATCTCAGTGACTCTCATGAAAGAACTTGGGAACTGATCAATACAACCCAGTGTGAGCAAGAGGCACAAGATCAGTCTTTGGGTCTCAGGAGTTCTTACTGCTCAGCTCCATGTGGAGACAAGTATCTCTTTGCTCAGAGGTATTAGCAACCCAGTCTCCTTCCCACTCGATGGAAAAGCCTGTGAACTGATAGTGTAGCAACAAATGTACATAAAGGTGGAAATAGCCTACTGAAAGGAGCATTAGCAGGTAAGACTGCTGTTTTCCAGTCAGGCTTTAAAAACAGTTGGAGTGAGTACCACTTAATTTGGGAGCATGCTGAGGTACCACAGCTGGAGGAAATTAAGTGATGTCTTTATTCTTAACAAAATGAAGTGCTCATCACAGTCAGTTTTGTACTAATGCTGTTTAGAGCTCACAGCGACAAGACTTTCTAGGGTAAGTGTGAATACATTTTAGAGTTAGGAAAACAAAGGAAAATGGAAAGAAACATTTGCCTGAAGGTTCCCAGCAAGTTACTGGCAGCGCCAAGCTTTAGGTCTCATGAGTTGTTGCTCAGCTCTGTGTAGAGGCAAGTATTTCTTTGCACAGAGATGTTAGCAACCCAAACTCATTCCCACTTGGTGGAAAAAGTCCAATTCTTGTCAATCCATGTTTTATTTCATAACTTGGCTTAGGTCACAACTAAACACTAAGTAATAAATTATCTTCTTTTTTTTTGGTATTGTTCAACTAAAAGGCTGACTCAAATGTTATGTTTAATATAAAGAGTGGGTGTGTATGTATCTGATTAGTATACATGCAAAATGGTGTCAGCTTTTTCATTTTCCAAGAATTTGAGTAAATTCCTTACTTGTTGATAATGCTGATCAGTCTTTCATTACCAACATTTGTATAAAGAGAATACACATAAATAACTTGTATCATTAAATAATGATACGTATGCTACTGAGACATAGCATTTTGAATTTGCAGTAGTTTGGAATATTTATATCATGTGTAGTTTTCCCATGAATTTAGTTTAAATTAAAAGAAAATTCTTAAACCTTAGTCCTCTTTCCCAATCCTTTAAAAAAAAAAAAAGCATCCCTTTGAAGACCTGTTGGTGTCAGATACAAGGGAGTTAAGCCAGGTGTCCTTGGTTTAAAGTTGTTAATGTCTACCTCATCTGCTCTGTCCTATCATCTTCAATTTGTCAACAGTGTGTAGTAATATGTTTGATTCATTAGAAGTGAAAAAAGGATGGTAAAAGCAAGTAAATATGTCGGTTAAACCCCACAAGTATTAAGTCACCTCAATTTGTTTGTCTGGTAAAAACTGGCCTCTCATTGGGTGAACTGAGGCCAGCTTGATTCACCACCAAAATGTGAATCTGGAACTGACATTGAATTTGCAGATGTGCATAAGAGAAATCCCTTGAGTTTTGAACTAATTGACTTTAAGGAGAGGCAGGAAGAATGTAAACAGCATTGTTAAGCACACTGAAGTTAATCAGTTACTGTCATTACTACTGAAATCAGTCTCAGTGTGACATCATGTGGATTTTCTAATTATTTTGTCTAAATAAAGGTTTTTTTAAAAAAATTCACTTAGATTACACAAATCCAGGGCATTTCTGAACAATTTTCTTGCTTATAAACAACAAAAGGAAGTGATATCATGCATGAGATTAATAGCTGAGGAGTGAAGTTTTTGTGTGTACAAAAATTTTTAATTTTAGAGCTTTCAGGGGAGAATGAGGTATAAACACTGAAAGGAAAACAGAATGAGTTGAAGAGTGCTGAAAATATCAACCTTGTATTGAAAACACCAAGCATGTCATTATATGCTGTGCTTGTAGAAAGGGCTCTCTAATTGTAAATTTGGGCTTTTGGAAGTGATCATGAAAACAATGCTGTAGTGAAAAAAGAAAAAAAAAAGGACAATGTCTCTCTTTCTTCCCTCTCTGTTTATGTAGGCTGTTATCCAAAGCTGTCAAAGAATCAAGCCCTTTTAGCAGAGCTTTTCCAGGTGTTTTCTGTCTGGTGGAAGTTTACATACAGGCTGATTCAGAAGTGCAGTGACTACAATTGAATTATCAATGCTCAAATTCATTTACGCTTCTGTTCGCTGGTATTCAGTCGAGCCACAGAGCATCTTTTGGGTCATTTAGATCCACATCAGCCCTTCATAATGGGAGTGATGTACTTTACATGTCAACACAGACTAACTTATCTGGCTCTTATTTTCTTTTTTGGAATGCAAGACTTAAAATAGATGCCATTTTCATACTTGGCTTTCATTTAAAGACCCATCTGTGATGCCTGATGGAAACATTTTTAAACACTCCATTTAGAGATAATTCTGCTCATATGTTATATATTTCTTCTATTTCTCTTTCTTCAGCTTAAATCAGCAGGGAAAAAAAAGGATTTTGTCTGATTAATATTTCAGTCTTTTATTTTATTAGTGACTCGAGTGCTGTAACTCCCAGAGCAATCAATGATGCTGTCAGAAAATGTTTTTTTAATGCAGTGAGCATTTCTATCTCACCTTCCTTACTGTTTTTTTAACACTAACTCTAGTGTTATACCTGATACAAGTGCTGATGACATGCCTAAGTTTTGAAAAATGTCTCATCCTCAATTTGGGACGCTTTTAATAAATATGTGCTCAAAACCTGCAAACGAGCCCATTGTGAGATCAGCAATGGAAATCCCTTTTATAAATTAGTACTGATGGTTCAAATGAAAAACAAGTTGCAATTTGAAATATGAAACAAACCTAAAGACAAGATTGTTAAGCAACCCTGTAAACATTAATTCTGTGTTTAACAAATGCAATCAGTTTTGTTATCACTTTCCAAGACTGTGGCAAATGGTCATGAATTATGGAGGTTAGCCAACAGAAAAACAGTCCTGAGTTAGAAACCTAATGAAAACTATGATGGATAAAGGGATATCTCTGATTTTGCCAAAACAATGCCTAAAAAAAATTAAAGGGAAGGGAACATTTGATGCAGAAGCGAAAGAGAAAGGTCAAATCTGAAGTAAATAGGGTGAAGTTAGAGTCCCTTGGCCTTTTTCTTTTCTAACAGTTCTTCTAAAAATTCTTACATTATATACAGTGCTGCCTATCATGTTGGGAAATGCATGAGGTATGTTATAAAGGACTTTAGCCCACAGAGTGGGAAAAACAAAACTTGGGATGAATTTATCAGTTATCAGGTAGACTCCTCTCAGCAACCTGAAACTAAAGTTGAATTGGTATCCCATCCTTTTAATGAACATGCTCCTTCTTCAGCCCACAGACTAACTGCTTGTTTCCTTCACGTTTACAAAATCCTTTAAGAAGATACCTAGAGTTTAACCAAGGAGCTTTGGCCAACATTTTCCAAATGCCATTGCCTAAAGCCTGGCATCTTTTCAGAGGCGCTGAGCATCAAAACTTTCCAAAGACTTGGAGAAAGAATTGTTGCTCAGCATTTTGTGGCTAAGCATGGATTTAAGCTCCTTAGTTTAGGCACTCAGTATTTATGGGTTAGGGTTACAGACTGGATGTTACAACACTGTGCTACAGATTTTCTTTCACATGCATACAAGTAAGGTGAATGCTTAGGATATATTAATGACCTAGTATGATGAAGAGAAGGGTAATACTCTATGGGCATATTATATGGGTTAAGGCTAGTTTGTCTTGCAGGTGTTTTTTATTCTGACTGTCTCCAGAGGAAACTATAGGTGGTAATTACCTGTTAGGAGTTTGTGCAAAAGTAGTAACTGGTAGTACTGCCAGTTGGCCTTCTGGTGTGGAAGATTTCTTCCAAGTGAAGAGACTGGTGACGAGTGGGATTCCTCAAGGACTGGTATTGGGACTGGTACTGTTCAACACCTTTGGCATCAACATGGATAGTGGGATTGAGTGTACCCTCAGCAAGTTTGTGGACCAAGCTGAGTGGTGCAGTTGACATGCTAGAGGGAAGAGATGCCATCCAGAGGGACCTTGAGGGCCTTGAGAGGTGGGCCTGTGATAGCCTTGTGAAGTCAACAAAGCCAAGTATATGTTTCTGCACCTGGGGCGGTGCAATCCCAAGCACAAATACAGGCTGGGCAGAGAATGGCTTGAGAGCAGCCCTGAGGAGAAGGATTTGGGGGTGTCTGTTGATGAGAAACTCAACATGAGCTGGCAACATATGCTTGCAGCCCAAAAGGCCAGTCAGATCCTGGGCTGCATTCAGAGAAGCGTGGTCAGCAGGTTGAGGGAAGTGATTCTGCCCCTTTACTCTGCTCTTGTGAGATCTCACCTGGAGTACTGTGTACGTTTCTGAGGCCCCCACCATAAGAAGGACATGGTGCTGTTGGAGCAAGTCCAGAAGGCGGCTACAAAGATGATCAGAGGGCCGGAGCACCTCCCATGTGGGCGTTGTTCAGCTGAAGTTGTTCAGCCTAGAGAAGACTCCAGGGGGACCTGACAGCAGCCTCCCAATACATAAAGGGGGGGGCCTATAGGAAAGCCAGGGAGGGACTTTTTACAGTGATAGGATGAGAAGTAATGGCTATAAACTGGAAAAGGATGGATCTAGACTAGATATAAGGAAGAAGTTTTTCACTGTGGGCGTGGGAAAGTACTGGCACAGGTTGCCTAGGGAAGCTGTGCCAGTGTTCAGGGCCAGGTTGGGTGGGGTTTTGGCAACCTGGGCTAGTGGGAGGTGTCCTTGCCCATGGCGGGGGGTTGGAACAAGATGATGTCTAAGGTCCCTTCCAACCCAAACCACTCTATGGTTCTTGTTTTAGGACCACAGCTCTTATGTGAACAAGGTTGGTACAGGGATCAGCATGAGAATGATTTGATTTTTTTTACCTTACTCTCCCTTGACTGGCTAATGAAAAAAATAATTCCTGTCTGCAGTGATTCCATGGAAAACCAACATAAATCATTAATACCCATGTGTGTGTGGAATCGGTTCTTCACCAATCGAACTGCCAGAAGTAGGATGTGCAGGGGTCAGTTTTTATAAGGTCATGTCTGGATTAACTGTTTTATGAAATGACATTAGGCAACCAGCTTTGCTGTTGAGTCATTATGGAAGAAGTGATGCGAAGTGGCGTGACTTCAGAGTCATGTCTGAAGCCATCAGAGGTTGGGATTTTTTAATGTGAGAAATGTAGAGTTCATGTAAGTGGGAATAGCTTCCAGGCTTCAAGCACATTAGCAGCATAGGAGTGTAAGGATTGGAAAATGTGTATAACAAAATGTTATTTCATTTGGAATTCAGAGACTGCATCTTGTCTTGGACAGGTTTTGATTTCTTTTTTGATATTTTCTTGCAAAATCGTCTTATCTGATTAGCTAAAAGGAACATCCTAAAAGTCACAGAGTGGGAATAAGCACCATTAATAGCGTTTCTTGAGATACAGGTTCTTATTCTCATAGGGTCTTATTTTCATTCAACTTAAAACTTCAGGCATCACTTGTATCCTAATGAATTTGTCTTTCATGTTCTACCAGTCAAGTGGCCCCATCACAGGAAGAAGTTCTAGAAGCAAAGCGTCCTATGAAGTTTAGGACCTCCCATGCTTAGGAAGTGGTGGTTTTGAAGGATTGCAATTTCAGTCAAAAGTGTTCATGCTACAGCTAAGCCTCATTTTATTCTTTAGCAGGCAAATGAACATCTTTTTGTAAGATAACCTGAGACTTTTATTCACAGTGCCCACGCAAATGCATTTATCTACTCCTACAGATATAAAAGCATCTGATGTTTACCACAGTGTTTGTGAATAGGCAGGTACCACAAACTAGCCAAAGCACTGAAAGATCATTTCCTACCTGTATTTTCTCCATGTGCAAGTGCCCTGACTCCTGCTTGCAATTAGGCTTAACTTCACTCAGCTTTGTTTTAAGAGAGAATTTTCAGCTATTTTCCAGGAGTTTATAGAAGCTTGTTTAGTTATTAGCTAGCTTTAAAAGTACTGAGTGACTTGGAATGTGTACAGCATTTGAAAAACACTAAAAAATAGTTCTTGCTACTGAATGTAGTAACAAAAACTGCCCATGAAGAACAAAGATATAGGAAGAAACTTACAATCTGGTCATGCTAGAAAACACTTGCTACCTGGTTGAGTGCAAACCGAAGCCCTTGTTATGAGGTACACCTGGTCCCACTTAACCCTTCCCACAGCTGATTTTCTACACCAGGTTATTGCCATCTCCTTGGCCTTCAAGTGATGCAGAAGTTTGTTGGAGTAGGATTTGTTGGATACTTTGTGTCTGTGTAAATATGCTTTAACCTAAAAGATTTGGGTTCTTTGCTTTTGTTTCTTTCTAAGTGCAAAAATCCTATAGTCTCTTGTGGACATCTGGCTCTCACAGTATCTGAAAATAGGCAAGGCTGTAACAAGAAGGTTTTTTTTCTTGCATGGGTTTTTTTATGAGTGGCTTTTTCCTTGTTATTGGTAGAGCCAAGCAGCCATAGGCCTAGAGGGGCCATTTTGGAACTGGCTGCAGCTTGCTACACCTCTTCCTTCTAAGTGGTAAGTACTCTTGATTCCTGCTGTATTTTTGATACCTTTTTTTTGTCCCCTTCTCTGTCACTCTCAAGGAGGCAGTGAGAATGGAAATATGAGGTTTTGAACCAGAAGGAATGCTAAGGCTTTTGAAGTGGGTTTGTATTTGCTGTTCAAGTGTAACTCTTCTGGGGGGAAAGTAATAGTGAGTGCATA
The DNA here is from genome assembly GCF_964237585.1 of Gallinula chloropus. NCBI lineage: Eukaryota > Metazoa > Chordata > Aves > Gruiformes > Rallidae > Gallinula > Gallinula chloropus. The sequence goes on from NC_140085.1 coordinate 92,247,571, forward strand.
TATATAAAAATGATTTTAAAGACTTATGCTGGTAACACTTTATGCTATACTTTATTTTGAAAAAATAGGCTACCACTAACTGAGATGTTTTTTTAAATGTGTGCAGATATATACCATATCTCTGTGCCTGTGAAATGAACTTTAGTTACTAGGGACTTAAATGTGTGTAAAAGGGAAAGGGACTGAAAACTCACCTGTATTTGCTTTAGCTTTAACATGTCTTCAAGGTTATCTGAAAGTATTTTATGCTTTAAAAAGTGTTAATAGTTAAACCTCCTGCTTTTTCTCTATCTCTAGGTCCCTAAAAAGTTTAGGACTTTTTATTTTGGTGTGGGATGGGGGTGGGGGTGGGTGTTGCTGGGAGAGCTTTTAACCATTTCTGAACTAATTTGCTAACTTTCCTGGTCTATATACCATCCACCTGCTTTTCCCCCAGCGTGTATCTGTTAATAAAATGAAGGCATAGATGTTACAACGGTATTGCTTATCTCCCTATCTCCTGGTATTGTGAGATTACATTAGAATTTTACATCCCATTTAGTAAACGTGCTTATGATCTTTGTATTTCAGGAAGGCTTGAAATAAGCCTGAAAAACATGAATTAAATGTGGTAGTTTTTGAAGAGGTTAAAACAATAACTTTGAAATGATCACTAGCTCCGTAAATTTTGATGGCATATCGTCTTCACAAATGTTACTAGTGCCACCTCAGCAGGTGACTGTAGAGGATGGAACCCAAGGATCTAAACCTATTACTCACTATGTCTGTTGTCTTTCCCGGGGCTATAAAGAAAATTAGCTTGTGATCTGACTCCAAAGTGTCTCCTTTGCCAACGTATGGGTGAAGTAGCCTACCTAGTATTCCATGTGTTTTTCTGGGCCATGGAAGTAGATTTACAAACACAAAGAGCCATGTTGCATCAAAAGCCCTTGACAGTCTGAAAACCACATCACCATTTTCTGCCCCCGACTTCCCTAACAGTACCCAGCAATGTAAAACAGCAACAGACCTTCTGTTACTGACTTGTTTTGCTTAATCCCCAATGTGTGAGTGGAACTGAATTTAAAAAAAAAAAAACAACCAACCAACCAGAGTCTTATTATTTTAACAGTAGTAAATATAGTAGATTGCATTATAAACTTTCAGGTTTACTGTGCTGTTCTGACAAGCCTTTTTTTGGCAACAGTTCTTTCAAGTGAAAGACACAGTCATCTTGCTGGACAGTGGGATGATACTGGTATCTATTTTCCTTTCAGTGGAATATGTGGAGTCTAGAAGGATGGTTACTCTGTTTTTCTGTCATCTGGTTCATTCCAAATCCAAAGTGCTTTAATAAAATGAAAGTTGTGTAAGAGGAAAACCAAATGAGCAGTGGATGGGACTTCTGCTTTTTAAAAAAGCAAAGCGTCAGGCTCTTCTACAAATTCTGTGTTTATCTTAACACTGGACTTGGACCCAGGCAACATGTCCCTGATTTGCTACAGATGGGGACAATACTCAAAGGACTTTCATATGGAAAACTAGCTGAATCTCATTGTTGAAGATAAGTGAGCATTTGAAGGAGCAGACCAGGTGCTAGTATATGTGTAGCAGAATAAAGAATTAAGGGATCTGAATAATTACCACTCTCCCTAACCACTTCATTGGGGTATGTATGCCTGTATGCCACTGATACAGAATGCTGTGTGCAGACAGGGCATAGGGAAGGAAGCTAGACAGCAACGTGGCTATTTCAGCGTAACAGCAGCAGTGTGGTGTGTATGTTGGATGTGCCCTTTGCAGCAGTATTCTTAACGCAACAAGTCTATTTTTTCATTCAGCTATCCTGGTAAGTCTCTCTCTGAGTAAGTTGGTTTGTTTTTTCTCCCCTCCCATATCTCACGAGTTTGACAGAATTGTTAAATACTGGGGGGAACAACACACACAGACGCTCTGGAAATGTTAATCTGAATTCTTTGACTGTCTTTAAGCCACTTTGCTCAGGTTCTAAACAGCAAAGGTCTTTGGATGTGTTCTTTGTAGCAGCCAGGTCCAGCTGAAAACAGTCTTTTAAAACTGCAATGGTAGTTTCTGGCCCTTCAAATGAGAGGCTGAGAATTCCCTTTCTGACTCAAGAAGAAAATATCTTTGAAATAAATTCATGCCATAAGAACAGCTCATATTTTGAATGCCAAATGTCAGAAACAACTAACAGGGAACATGCTGAAGACTGAACCCTACTTAACAAAGTCTTTGCAATCAGAATTATATTTAACACTAGGACATTATAATCTAGTATGAATAAAGGGGGGGAAAATGCTCTTTCACCTCTTTCTGATTTTATCATCAGGATACATATTATGTCATGGTGTTTACATAGAATGTAAAAGACCTATAGAAAAAGTTTGGGAAATAAGCATTCAGATGACAAGCAACTTTGAACACTTCTCCTTTCCCCACTGAGCACAAGTTGCTGTAGGTCATTGTATGGTTTTAATAAAGGAAAGAGAAGAAGTGAGTCAAAACCAGGTTAATTAGTGAACTAAAGCTGGTGATTTCTTCTTTCATGCTCAAAACCAATATGACATCCATGTGGCTAAAAACTTACTCCAGTGTGTGAGCCAATGATGTTATCAAAAGGTAGTTTCAAAAAGAAATATGAACTCCTATCCCTGTCTGCTTTTCTCAAGCTAGGCTTGAAACTCTACAAATACTAGAGCTTTTTCCCTTAAGACCAGCCTATCCCTAACTCCCTTTCCTACCTCTTTGCTCAGTACTAACCAGTTATAACCAGAAAAATGTCTGTTTTGTTAATGTGAATTACCTGTAGATGACACCCCAAAAGCTCTAGTCTGAGATGGCCAATGAGAGAATCCTGGCATGACTTCAAATGATATAATGGGGTAGATTTTGATTAACTATTAGGAAGAAATTCTTCCATGTGAGGGTAGGGGAGGCACTGGCTGGATGGGGCTTTGGGCAGCCTGGGCTAGTGGAGGGTATCCTAGCCCATGAAAGGGTGTTGGAATTAGAGAATCTTTAAAGGTCCCTTCCAACCCAAACCATTCTATGATGTAGTTCTCTAATTCTCTTGTCTTTTGGGTTTTTTTTCTTCTTCCTGTGCAGCCTGGAGTGGACTGCTTGCTAAACCTGAAATACAAGTTTTCCATTGTTATTCAGTACTGTTAGTCTAAATTGGGAACTGGATCCTTGGGGGATAGCCTCATGAAGCATGTATTCCCTAAAAAACAGTCCCTTATTCTGGAACATGTAACTGCCCTGAAGCACTTTAAAAACAAAGCAACCCCCCCCAAAGCAAAACAACACCGCCCCCCCTCCCCCCCAACCACACTTTTGGTAGACATGGTGTTGGAGAAGAATATATCTGTCTCGTGTTTTCACAGAGGCTTTCTTCCTAATGAGGGATGAGGAGTGGATCTTAAATGGTTCCTTTACTGTATCACTCAACTGGATTGTCCAAGTTGCTATGTGAGCAGCAAAACCAATGCATTTTGATTTCTTGTGGATTTGCATTCTTTACTTTCCTGAGGCCAAACTGAATGGCTAACAGATGAATCTTGTCTGCCTTTCCCTCTGTGAGGGTGCCAAGTCGTGTCTCTACCCACTGCTCACCACTGATTTTCAGGAACTTGTGCAAGGATATAATTTTCTTTTAGACTCTAGGCTTCTCTCAAGATGAGTTTCAAATTGCCCAGCAAGCTCAAAAGTTACTGGGCAGAGGGAGAGAAATAGATGAATAGACAAGGAAAATACTGAGATAAACATTGCTGTCTTTAAAAACAGTAAAAAGAAATGTAAGGCCTGCAACACGGTACTGCTCAAAAACAACACTGTCTACAATGTCATCAGACATTTCTTGGATAAAAAGTCCTCCAATCCATGTAGAAGGCTGAAAACACTAGGAATGGTATCTGGCACCAGTGGACATGCAGACTCAGCCAAAGTAGTATATGAACTATCAGCCTCCCTTAGCATTTTTGGTAGGATGGTGAGGAATTACAGATCTTGCTGTTGGAAATGTGTGTATACTGTTTTGAATCACACCTACATGTAGAAGCATTCCAGATCTTCAGAGGTGCCAAAACTTTTGCTATCTAGCCTGGAGAATATATCTTTTCACTTTTCTCTCTAAAGTAAGCTTTTGGTTTAGCTTGTGTATACTATACAGTGATTTAGCACTTTTAAAAACCTGTTGTTTTTTTTTTTTAACATATTGATGTAATTATAAAAGCATATGTGTGTCACTTATTCCTTTAAACCCTTCTGCTGAATTGAAATACTTAGCATTTCTACAGCCAACCATATGATGGCTTTAACGCTGCATATATAAGGGTTACTGCACTAAATCAGATGACTCGTTGGATATCTTTCCCTTTGCTTCTGCTTCAAATAAATTCCTAGTGACTTCAAAAAGGTGACAGTGTATGGTAGCAAATGCAATGGTTGGAGCAAACAGCTATTAATATATTTTTAAAAAAGGTTTCTTCAGGTAAGGATTATATTGGTGTGTTTCTGATTCAACCTTTACAAGGCTGAAGCTGTGGCTGCCCCCTCCCTGGCAGTGCTCAAGGCCAGCTTGGATGGGGCTTTGGGCAACTTGGGCTAGTGGAGGGTGACCCTGCCCGTGGCAAGGGGTTGGAATTAGAGGATCATTAAATGTCCCTTCCAACCCAAACCGTTCTGATTTTATGATAAGGTAGGAGAATCCTGCCTTGAGGTAGAGGAGATGAGTAAAGGCAGTATTTGTTGTGACTAAAGATGAAGTCTGAACTCAAAATCTTCTTACTGTGGGAATGTATTTAGGGGAACAAGAGGTATTAAGAGCCAAACACTGCCAGTAAGCTACTTGAAGGACCTAGCCTACTCCTCTGCTTCACAGAGGCCCTGGACTCTGACTGCCTACACCATTCTTATCCTGACCAAAAAGTAGGGAAGAAGTGGTAAGTTACAATTGCAAGAGGAAGATTTTTGAACCCTTTAAGAGCCTTAATTTTGACAAATTGATTACATTTCAAGACTTATCACAACCTTTTCTCCTTTTTCCTCTGGTGTTTATATACGAATGTATAATGATTGTATCCAGGCAAACAAAACCACCGTAGATATATAATGATACCAGTAGAATTGTTGGTGCTTATCCTCTCTGCTTCTGCTGCTGTAAGTACATAAGTATGCACACACTGTAGGGAATTTAGACTCTTTCAATTCCAGTTTCATACCGGGGAAGCTGATATAATGCTGCCTATGTTGCAAGACTAAAGTACTAGTAGGTGTTCCCAATGTTTGCAAGGATCTTGGAGATCTGAAATAGTGTTAAGGACTAAAAGGCCAAAATGGCTGAATACAGGACAGTGATACAAAAAAATTGTCTTTCTTTTTGCCTTTGTTATGGATGTAATGTCATCGAAGGAATCAATTGTCTTTTTTGGTTAGGTAGCTGAAGAAACATTCTGAACATGGTCTAGAAATCATTGCAAGTAGGACTACAAAGTCTGCTAGCTCAGTGTTTATCTCCCGATATCCTACTATTATTGAATTTTTAGCCATTTATCTTTTTCTTTTCCAAGATGTGACTCACTGACGTATGTTCTTTAGCTGCATTACAAACTTTGTGGTACAAACCAGAAACAGAACTTGTCTGGGTTTTATTTCAAACTTCATCTCATAAACGTTGTCCAAAGACCACTTGTAAACACCCTAATAGAGTTAGCATTTAAGCTCACCCTAAATTTGTCCTTTAATAAATTTAAGATCTTACAGATGCCTGTTTCATGAGGAGAGCAAACTGAAGTCTGTGTAGAAATAAATAAATGCTAAAATTTTCAAAGGTCCGTATCCACATAAAACTGTAAATCCTTTCTCAACAACTGACATGAAAACGCTTTTAATCTCTACCCTTCTCATTTTGAAACATTTCCCTTCATTCTGGGTGCACTTGTCAGTGTGAGCTGTGCTGTCCCATTTGTTGCTACATTTATAATAGGAAATTACCTAAGTATCTGGTGACAAGGGTATTTCTTTTTGAATGCAAAAAGACTTGCCCTGGCTTTCAAGGGTAGACTGTAACATAGACAGGTTTGTACATCACATTGGCATTTGATGGAGGACTAGAGGATCTAGTTTAGAATATAAGCCATTTAGCTCAGAGGCTGCTTTCTTATTATATGTTTAAAGGACCATAAAGTAGTATTGATCCGTGACTGAAGTATTACTGTTTTTTAAATTTAATGCGTGAAATCCTAGAAAATATTATCTCCTTCATGGTCTGTAGTCATGTGTGCTTGTGCACAGAATTTAAGCATTTCCTCATAATTGTTTCCTACCCTCTCTTGTATTAAGCAGTGGAGATAGAAAGACAGGCTTGTTCCCAGTTTGAAAACTTTTTTTTGGGGTGGAGTGGGGTAGTATCTATGCAACGAAGTGACTCAAAGCAAAAAGGTTTTGTCGCGTCTATTGACAGAAGTCAGATAAACCAGCTAAGGAATTAACTGCAGGAAATCAATTACAAAATAATAAAGCTTTCTTGTTGCTGCTCTACCTGTGTTTCTGCATTGCAATCTTTTCATTAGATGTTCATAAGAAAAGCAGAATTTGAGTTCCTCTACCAAATCAATAAAACAAATGTGGAATATCACACATGAATTTACACATAGTTTAAGAGAAAACGCTTCATTTGAGATGCTCAGTAGACCTTACCGTGAAGGTGGGAACCTGCTTTAAAAGCTATATATCCCAAGGCCACACTACATCAGGGCTATAAAACTCTGACATGAAATCATAAGATAAATCCAGGGAAGCTGAAACAACTTAGTTGTGTGAGAGCAGCTTTGGAGTTCAGGTCTGTCTGCTTTTATTTATTTGTGCTCTTTAGAGAATTCCCATCTACCACTATTTTCTCTTCTGGAAGAATATTTTATCTGGTAAATATGTCCTCCTGACAAACATTCAAGTGGAACATTAATGTAAGACAAGATGAAAAGGGAGTCATAACATCACTCAAACACACACAGAGGTATCTGGGGAAATTATTTTGGAGAGACTGATCTAAACTAAATACTATTGCTCATGTCAAAATCATTAGACAGTGTTACTGCATATTGTGCAAGCTTTGGTAAAATAATGAAGGCAGATAGAAAGTTGAGGTCTTCCTTCTCTGTCAAAGCTACAGGGTTTCTTTTCCTCTTTTGGAGAAACTGTCTTTACAGCATGAATGAGGGGTGGACCAGAAGTGGAAATACTACTTGCTGGTTATACAACATTTATTTTAGCAACTGTTACGTGGCTGCCAGATCCTACCTGTCAGATCTGACAGAGAAGGGAGACCAGGTATTATTAGCATGTAATACTATGTGTGCTTTATGTGGGAGTTAAATGTTCCCCGGAATTTTTAGTTAGAGGACTTGACTATGACCTCCACAATCAAAACTTGGCCTCTGCTCCTCACAGGTAGGTGCTGTCATCAGTCATTTTACACCCAAAGAGTGATGGTGGTTTGCATTGCTGTATATAGAACTGGGAGAGCTGACAGCATTGCTGAAATACCTCAGGAGGCAGTTTGGGCTGAGCTAGTGCTGCAGTGGACAGCACAAACAACAGTGAGGTTTTCATCAGCTTTCATAGCCTCTCCCACTTGCCAAAAATTGCACTTCCAAGGAGTTGGTTTCCATGATGAAGAGCAGCTAAAGGAGGTGGGATGAGGCAGCAGCTAAGAAATAAAGGGTATGGAGTATCAACTGAAACTTAAATGGAAATGGTTTGTATGAAGCCAACTTCTGTTGGTGGACACAGACTAACAACTGCTGAGACACGGAGGTTTTCAATTGCTTTGATCACTGTAAAATCCTCAAGGCTTATTAAAGAAGGTGCTTTGCACATGTATGAATACACAATCATGAAGTTCCTGAAGTTGTTCACAACTGAATTAGTGGCTGTTGAAAAGGGATTCTTTTGTGGACTGGAAAGGGAGTCAACCGGTTTCTAAACTGGCTCTTCAGAGAGTCTTTCCAGAACAACATGGTTGCATTATGAAGAAGTTTTTGATGTGGAACCACTGTGCACCACCCCCTGCCCTTCATTCCCCTAAAAAAAAACCCAAACCACCCAACAAAACCAAAACCACAATCAAATTACAGGTTTGGGGTTTTTTTTATATTTACTTGATTTTCTCCTCTTCACTGTTTCATGGCAATGCCATCAATGAGCTTGGAAGATGTTGCTAAGTATATGTTAAGATACCTGATGTCCCTATTCATGGGAGCTTGGTCTTAGCAGAAGACAAAAAAAGTTTCCTTTTATCATAGTACCTTAGGCTGTGGCATTATCTGTCCCAGCTAGAGGAGGAAGTGCCATGCCTCTCTAGTCTAGAGGATAATGAAAACAGGAAATGTTCCTCCTGCATTTTAAGAGGTGGTGGGTTGGCTCATTAGACAGGCTTCACTTGTTTTGGATGTGCTACGGTGCAAATCAACTCCCTTTAAACAGTTTTATATTGTTCACCTATATCTCTCTCTTATACCTGCCAAACTCTGATGATGCTGTGTTGGGGGAGGTAGGGGGTGGTGTCTAGTTTTTTTTTTTCTCTTGTTTTTTCTTTTTTTTTTTTTTTTCTGATGGTGAATTCCTAAATGAGCAGATACACAAGTTATTTGATTTTTGTGAGCATAAGGGACTAGAACTAGGAAAAAAGAAGCTTTTGCTTTTGTGGATGGGAATGGAAGTAATGTAATACTTAATAAAAGTAGTCTTTAAAATTTTGTGCACCTCATGTAAGCTCAGATAAATCTGACTCTTTTGGTGCTTATAATGAAGGAAAAAAGCCCCCAAATCTGATTTCTCTCCCCTCTGACTTTTCAGGGGAACTGTGCTTCTCTTGTTAAGTTTTCTGATTAGCAGTGCATTGACTGAATAGATAGAAATAATATAGAAGGTAGCTTATATGTGCTACCCTAAGGAAGAGGATGTTTCTTTTTTCTTTCCCAGTTACAGTGACTGTTGATTCAATAGAAAATATTTTTCCTTTTAAACTTATGACAAAGCATTGCTGATGGACAATACTGAGTAGATCTTGCTGAAGCTTCCTCAAACTCTAACAGGAGGCTTGCCCAAATTGTAATCCTGTCCATAAACATAGCCTTCAATGGAAGCACGTGGCTGTTCTTTACTTGACTGCCTGTCAGGGCACAGATTAAAACTTAGTTTTAGGATACCTTATTCTCTGCTGTCAGAAACACTGTGGCATTTAGGAACCTTACCCAACTCAAATGGGACAAGTTTTCCAGTACCTTCCTAGGCACTGCATTTCTACAGTTTAGTGGGGAAGAATTAACAAAAAGCCTGAATGTACTTGCAAGTGAAGTGGCACAAATGTGCTCAATGGACCTTTACCACCCCTTCCCAGGGAGTGTGTCACTGAAAGCAGGAAGCATGGGCTCCTGGTTGTGACCATTGACTGACATGTTGCTAATCTCTGCACCTGTATTTGGCACTGCCAAATATCTTGAAAGATTTTTTCCTCTCTTAAAGCAGCAAGTATATATTTTTCTACTTGCATCACAATTAAAAAACCTGTCCCACCTCCCCCTTTTTTTAAGCCTTGCGTATCTTAAAAAAAAAATAAACTGACTGTCAGCTGATGATCACTTGACTTTCTGTAGTTCAGGACAAACATCTTCCATTTCACAGACTTTTGTTCCTCTTTTCTCCTTTTCAAATGTTCTTAAAGTTGTTTAAAGTCCATACAGATCTAATCTTTATCATGGATTTTCAGTCCAGGTTTGCTTGTCTTTCCTCTACCTTATTAGCTTTCACTCCTCGAATTAATGCTGCTGAAGTAAGCAGCACCCAAGTCAGTTAAAATAAAATACAAAAGATGCTGATTTAGCTCTCTAATTTTTAACTGAAATGAGGTATGGATGCACCTTTTACTGTACTTTTTTCTAAAGGAAAAGCAGAGGATTAATTAAAATTACATGGTCTCATATAACTTACAAGTTATAGATGCCTCTCAGATTTACACAAAGTAGTTGTAGAACTATTTCCTCTTCTCTTTTGGATACTTTAAATACCTTAACTGCATTAAAAAAGAAAGTTCCTTGGCTGTCAAAGGCATTCTGTCAGAGACAGTACTAGAACAAATTGAGGCTGAGGCAGTTTTGAGGAAATAATACTCTAACTTTGCCCTTCAATTTGTAATCGGGTATAAATGTGTCAAAACAAAGGACACATCCAAGAATATTTCTATCCCTTCAAAGAGACAGAATTACAACCAAACTCTTTCATCATTTTTGTTTTATATTTGGCCAGTCTTTTGAATTAGGTAATGGAAACATAATCCCTGCTGCAGACTATTTTGCAAGACCAAGGACCAAGAAGTCCACCTGCTCAAATTTGAAGAACAAAAGGATATTTAACATTTGTTGTTCTTCTAAGAAAGAATTCCTAAGTGTGCTGGCTAGGCCCCTTCAAGGCAAAGTTAAACTTCTCGTTCAAGAAAGATATTTATCATGACCAATACAATGTTTTCATCAAGGTAGCAGACTTGGACTGTTTATGTTAGGCTATATAACTCAATCTGACAAGGTTAACACTTCCATTTAGCAAACCACACTTAAATTCCTGTCTTGACCCGACTCTTTAGATGTCTAAAAACACTCAGGCCGTACTTGGCCTGTGGTTCCTTGTGAACCACAGCTTTTGCAGGAACTGCAGAGGGATCTCTTCACAAGCATGCATAAGGATTTCATGATGCTGAGTTTGCATGCAGCCTGCTGAAGGGTAATAAATCTATTCCCCTAACTGCTCTATCAATTACAGAGCTGCTTGGAACGTGTTGGTGTGGGCTACTGCATAGAGAGCAGGAATATTATTGTCTCATATGAATATTGTACCTATGTGTGATGCTGTTCTGGCTACAACAGAGATGGTTAGAGAGATCTGTTGATACAACACAGATGGCTAGTTTTGTATACAGTCACCACTGGGTCAAAAACATCTCCATAATTTTCTGCCTCTTTCTTAGCCCAATTATTTGCAGGGAAAAACTGTTAATAACATGGTATGTTGTTCTTTGTGGGATGCTCTTTCAGAAGACGTCCTAACTTGATCTGAGGTAGCCAAGCTTTGGTTTTACCAGATACTCTTCCTGAAGTTCATAATGAAGAACTATCATATTAAAAATATTCAAAGGTGACAAAGCACTTTTCAGATGCATACTTCCCATCTGGCACACAAAGAGCAGTAAAGAAAAGGAGGCTACTAGAATATTCTCTTAAAATTGTCTGCTATGGATCACCATACTGTGAACATCCTGTTCTGGGAATGTCTGTTCCTGTTGACAGTGTCCTTTCTGGATTCTTGAAGGGCCCTGGCTCCAACAAGGAGGAAAAATTCTCGAGTGGAAGAGGAAATGAGAAGTGACAGGAAATGCTTGGCTGAACAGAGGGAGGAAAAACCTCCCTGACAGAGTGTGCCAGGATGTGTCCAAAGGAAATGCTGGAATCTCTGTTCCCAAGGGACTTAGAAAACTAAGCCCTAGAAAATGTACTGCAGGGAACAATACTGCATTGGCAGGAAAGTGGGTTGGATGATCTAATTATGTTCCACCTTTAACTTGTCTAAATCTATGAATAATCCAGATCTAACAGCTTTTTTTTTTTTTACTAATTTCTAAATATTGTAACTTAGGAATGATTTCTTTAATAATAATATTATTTCATTATTACTTTTAATCAATCGGTCCCAAGCCTTGCAAATTCTGAACTTTCCTCTTCTCTATTCTACTTTCCAGAACCATGCCATGTTAGGTGTAGAGTGAAGCTCGGGCAAATATGAATAGTTAGAGCTCATGTCTGCACTGTATGCCTGCAGGGTTTTGGGGGGCAGTCATGCTTAAGAGTCCAGTGATCTGATATTAGTAATTCTCTACAAATAAACCTGTAAAGTTGGGATGATAATTTTTGAAAAGCCTGATCTTGTAATTTTCTTCATTCTCTCACCACCACAGATTTTTCCAGATATAATGACACCAAGTGTCCTAATACCTCTATGGATAGGAGTTAGCATGAGCAGAGTTTGTTAAAGGGAAGCACACACCACCTATGTCTTTAGCACGCTTAGTAGTATCTGTTCATTTAATAAGGGAATGGCAATATAGAGCATATTTCTGTTGAACTGTAAATGTTACGGTTTTTGTGGTGTTCACTTACAAGGTTTAAGATAATTTACTTGAGCAAAGAGCCTTTGTCTTTTCTATCCCTTGTTGCTAAAACTCAAATATAGCCTAGTTTATATTGTTTCTATAGGATTTGGGGTTTTATTTTAAACTTTTTATTGCACCTCCCCTCCCCCTTTTTTAGCATACACATGCATAAATAAAAGGCTCAGTTTGACAAACTGAAAATGAAATATCAGCAGGTACTTAATTCTGTCTGCTGTGTGAACAATATTGCATAAAAGATTTACTTTAACTACACTTACTCCACCGACTGAGGTAACTGTAGCTGCATCACTGGACAGATGGATCTGGTAAGTGACGTCAATGTTTCTTACAGTTAATTAGTAAGATTGCAAATACTTTAAGACATAATTCACATAGCTCTATCCTTGAATCCAATGACTATTGCTAAGCAGTCTTTAGCATGTCATTAAATAACAAACTGTAATGAGTTTATTATCCAAAACATTATGTTAAGGGGTGTATCATCAGTGTGTTTTCACAGACAGGAATTGGGGCACGCAAAATTTGTACTTGGTGGGTGACCTGTCTCCTGTTCAGTGGAAGAAATGTGCCTGAATAATGTGGGGACAAATCCTGCATCCAAGTCCAGCGTTGAAATGTAGACCACCATGGCATGCATGCTAACTTGACCCCAGAAATTTCCTATTTTATAAATTACTCCATAAGTATGATAATTTAGTCTAAAAGCAAAATACCAGTGTCAATTTTCATTTACTAGAAAGAGTATTAAGAAACTGCATCCACCTTGGTATCTACATGTAAAGAGGGGTTTTCCTTCAGATCCAAGATATTACAGTGACTTGTTTCTGATAGACTTTCGAGGCTGCAATAAATGCTGAGAGCCACTACTTCTGCTGAATTCATAAAATTGCTAATCCCTTTGTGAATCAATTATGGAAAACTTTAGTTAGTCATCACAATGAGAAATAAACCATTTGAAATGTCCATTCTAGAATTCATGAAGCTATTAAGCAGTTTGGGAAAATACTCAGTTAAGGTCCTGCTACAGTGAAGCTAGTACTCAACACAAGAGCATTTAGCAATAACCCGGTATGTTCTTCATCAAGAAAAATTTGCTGTGAGCCAGGGGTCAATCAAAAAAAGGAGTAGCATTGGGTAAACCTGTCCATCAACATCTGTGTTCAGCAGTTACTGTTTTGAAAATATTTTGTAGCAACACTTAAATGAAAAACCAGTCAAACTCTAACTTAGCCTGTAAATTTCTGTCCCATATGCTATAACTTTTTATGATTTAGTTATTCTGTTTGTCTCTTAAAATAATGTTGTCCTAAATACATGTAGCAGGGGAAAATATTGTTTCTAGGACAAGGATGGCTAAACTAATTAACAGTTGATAAAAACGTGGAATAAGTGGTAATTTATCTTTTAGACTCAAAGTCACTCTTGAAAGAGCTGAATAGAAGAAATAAAATTGCTGAGTCAGTGACAACTTGGTTTAGCATTCTCTAAATCATTGAATGTTTTCTAAGAAACTTGGCTCTATTTTGTTCTTGGATATTTGAGTAGTTCTTTGGGTTGAGGAGGACTCTTCTTTTGCATTGGAAATATTTTCATTTTTTAAAAATTACCACTGCTTTTGTGCAGCAAAAGTTTAACTGTCCTGATGCACTTCAATATGAAAAGATGCCTCTGTTTGGTCTCCACACATAAAAAATTAAAAATCTATGCCTAGCCATCAGGCAAATAAAATCTTATTGTGTGAAGATTTAGCTGGGTTTTTTAACAAGTAATTTGACTAAGATTTCTGTAATTCTTGTAATCTGTTGGAGTGTTTTGTGTTTGGCTGTTTAGGGTTTTTTTTAATAATTTTTCCTTTTTTTTTCTTTTTTTTTTAGTGAACGTAGTCTCACTCTACCAAGTGCAAGTCTTCAGGCTATGTGCTTGAATCTCCAAGTATTTTGATAGTCTTACGTATTTTCTCCCTGCCAGTGTGAAACCATAAATTTCCTATTGAGGATGTGATCTCAAGTTCACTGAGTGAGAGACTTTGAATGCAGATTCAACCCTTTAAAACATATTTAACCTACAGAATGTGTAAAACCTTCCTTAAAATGTGCCTATGATTACCAAAATAAGGTGCCTGTTATGTATGCATATGAAATATTTAACAGAAACGAACTATTTATCCAACTCTGAAAAAAAGGCTGCACAGAGAAACTTTGCCAGATGACACCAGGTCGTTAAGTGCTTTATGAGAAATGTCTTGGCCTATTCTAGTTACTGATGAAACTTGCTTTCCACTTCAGTGAGGCCAAAACTTCACAGTTGGATGATGCCCTAGAGACTATCAAGAACATGAAGAAAAATTTCCCATCACCTCTGATTAATTGCCCAGAGTAACAAGTGCTCCCCTGGGCAGTTTTGTGTCTCTGTTATAGATAAGCACTGCTGTGTGAATTTTAATGGTGTGCAAACTCTGCAACAAGCAGATAAATTCATCGTTGCAACCATCTCGCTTTATAGTCACCACTATAAAATAAAACAGTTTAACAAAATAAGTTGAGGCTCCAATTCACAATGAGGTTAACGCAGCGTTATCTAAAAACTTAGTGCTAGTTTGGGTTGTGCTGAGTAAAAATCTAATTTAAATGTTCACTGGTGGATTTGAGACAATAGTAGACTCACAGACAAAGGACAGGAATTAAACCCGATCATTTTCCATTATGGAAGTGTGTGTACAGGTATTAGTACATGCAAACCTATATAGAGTGATCACAGGTTTTGTTTTGTTTTTTTTTTTTAACATACCTATTTACATTTTCCTACCAGTTAGTGCATTTAAATTATTTACAACTGTCAATTAGGATGTGTAGCCAATTATCCAAAATAGAGAGGGTTTAATTAACAAAAAAAGTACATTTATTACAGTAATTATGTTACAACATGTAATGAACTCATTAATATCATGACAACATTAAATTAGTACACTGGAAATGATACATAGAAGTTAGATCAATTGGTAGATTTGGGATACAAGTCCTTCCTTTGGTTCCTCTCTGCACAACTCTTCAGCCTGTCTAGATCTGTCTGAATGGCAGAACAGCCTTCTGGTGCACCAGCTGCTCCTCCCAGTTTGGTATTGTCAGCAAACTTGTTGAGGAGGGTACATGCTGTCCCTTCATCCAGGTCACTAATGAATGTGCTGAACAAGACTGGATCCACTACTGACACTTGAGGCACACCGCTGGCTACAGGATTCCAACTAGACTCTGTGATGCTTATCACAACCCTTTGGGCCCTGCCCTTCAGCCAGTTCTCAACCCACCTCACTGCCCCCTCATCCAACCCCTGCTTCCTAAGCTTGCTTATGAGGATGCTAGGAGAGACACTGTTAAGAGCCTTGCTGAAATTGAGGTAGATGACACCCACTGCTTTCCCCTCACCTACCCAGCCTGTGATGACATGATAGAAGGCAATCAGAGTGGTCAGGCATGACTTCCATGGTCCCTAATTTTTGCCATGAAAATAGAGATGGTGGTAGAATTAAAAAAAAAACCAAAACAAAAACCAAACAAACACAAACCAAAAAACCCAGAAAATGTACTGGGATAACTATTGAGTTTGTCCAGGGAAAAGTTCTGATTATTCACAACTGGCTTTGGAGCTGCCATTCTTTTCACTTCCCTTGCTGTGCGTGTAGTGCTGCCCATCACCTGTTGTTAATTATAACATCCTATAAATCTAGCAGTGAGACACGGGGCCTGCGCTGGCTTAACGGACACTCTAGGAAAGAAATAATTTTTCAAGAGCTTATTCCTGGATGGGCTTTTATGAACCTGGCATTGTCATGAACTGATATTTCTATTAAGAAAAACACAAGCGGGCGCCTCTAAACAAATAGGGTCCTGGCTTTATAGAACCATCGTGGTTTCAAGCACTGTATCAAAAAAACACTATGATGGGAAGCTATCATTTAATAAATCAAAATAGCTTGCTTGGTAATAAATATTTTTCTTAGAAGCCACAGTATTCTCTTTCCTACAGATCATATGACTTCCCAGTTCCTGCCTTTTTTCACATTACTGGAGTAACAAAGGAACGTGGGAAATAACTCAGCATGGTGAAATCATTCAGTTTAGCTGTGCCTACACTATGGTTAGAACAACTTCAAAATGTGGGATTTCAGGCATAGGTGATCAGATTCTTCCCTTTTTCAGGTAGCCACAATTTGGCTGAAATCTGCAGTGCTATCTATTTAAGATGAGGAAAGTGTTTAGCTTTGGCTAAATCACTTCATTTCTCAGCTTTACATTCTTCAAAAGAGAGAGCAGTATTTCTGTCTCACAGTATGGGAAATAGTTTCTTGTCCATGTGGGCTCTGAACACTTAAAAAAACCCAAAACAACCCGACCCCATAAAAAAGCACCATGAATCACTGCTGTTGACTCTGTGTTCTATATTGGCTGCTGTGCCAGCAACTTCCACTTACATTGATTAATCGCCCGCTACAGCTAGCGATGAAAAGAAAGCCAATATTAAAAAAACCACAACACAAAACAAAAACGAAAAAAAAAAAAAGGAATAGTTCAAAGAGAGGAAACATACACAGAATTACATTTTGCTGTCAGTAACAGCAGTCTAAATCCAGATTGGGTCTAGACACAAATTCTGTAAAGACGCGTGCAGAGAAATAGCAGTTATAAGAAATATACTATTGCATTTGCACACATGGAATAACTTGCTGATGTAAAATATCAAATTGACTGGGACCTATCCACTGGCATTTCCAGACTGTAAATTGATTTGAAATACTTAGCAACAGACTTTGCTCAAAACATATATGCACTTGCACACATGCATGGACTGGTATATGAACTCATACGTAAGTTTCACTTAGTATATACTTCTGTAAATAATAGTACTCTGTACAAAGTCCTTTAAGTTTTCTAATGTCTGCCAAGAAAGTTATAAAGAGTTTACAAAAGCCTAAAGATTCGACTTGTTTTACTGGGATCCCTTTCACAATATACTTCTCATACAAACGTCGGTGTATTCTTGCATTTATTTGTTCCACAATTATTCAGTATTCTGCAGCAAGAATTACTGTGTTCCTGGGCGTGAGATTCTTTTTATAATGAAGTGCAATGTGGGTATGAACATATTTATATAGCTTCAATGACTTACTGGCTCTGCTTGCTAGTAAAAATGTGGTTTTGATTAGCCTTAAAATGCCTGATTCAACCTACTTTGGGAAAGTTGAGCTATATTGTTTCCTACTGTTCACATGACATACTGCGCATTCTAGCTGAGATCTAAGGTACTGGACAGTGTAATTGCATCAAAAGAGAAACTTTTGTAGCAGCCCTTGATTGGAAGCTGAAATGTAACTTAAGTAATATTAATAACAGAAAGGTATTGAACACAGATTTCAATACCTTTTCTCAGTGGTTTGGCAAACAATTTCTTGGTGGATCCAAAGCATAGTTTAGGAGACAAATAGGGCAAAAATTGCTGAAAGTACACAGGAAATATTATGAATCATTGAGGAAAAAAAAATAAAATCAGAGTAATGTTTGTTTAACAGTCAGGCTTTAAATGACCTCAGAGAATAATGTGCCACGTTGGTTACTGTCTTGTAACAGAATTCCATTACTTTGAAAGCGAATGTGGAGGCTGACGCAGCTTTGTTAGATATAAGAACATATCTGTTTTCTGACTGATCTTCCTGTGTACCTATCTCTGTATTTTTTTTTTCTTTTCCTCTTGTCTGCAATGGTGATTATATCATAATCCACTTAAATGTTGTCTAAAAAATGAGTTCTTTACCCTGTGGGATTTTTTTTTCTTTTTTAGCTGTATTAGTGTGTGTTTCTAGAACTTGTTTTTTTTTTTTCTTTTAGGTGTGGTGAAAAGGAAACCACAAAGTAAAGTTGCAGCTTCTTTAAGATTCGTATTAATATGCTGTGAAAGATATGTAATTCTATTAGGGTAATGGATAGAATACTGACAGTATCTTGATTCCTGATATACCAGGAAAGGAGGGGATTCAAGCTGTGTGAGGGCAGACTACTTTCTGATATTTTTTTTCTTTGGACCTTAGTTCTGAAGTTAATGGCTTCTCCACATCCTTACTGGCTACTGGCCAGCCTCAGAGCCACCTGCTGTTTGTTTTTTTAAAAATACAATTCTGCAACTGACTGCCTTCCTGTCTGCATTCTAAGTTGCATATTGCTATAACATACTGTGATTACCCTAGGCCTGCGCTGTGTGTGGCTCTGTTCTTGGGTAAACAATATTTATGAAATAATCTACTATATGGACACCAACTCTACCAAGCAGAAATTTATCTCAATGGGTGTCTGAAAAGCAGATGATGTCCTCAGCAAAGCCTCCCTCTCTGAATAATAGCTTGACACCTTCTGGCTTTATGGATGGAGAAGTTCTCTCCTCATCTCTAGCTTAAGGCTGGTATTTGCATGTTGTTTCTAGCCTTTGTTAAGATTTTTGTCAAGATTTATACTTTTCAATGGCAATAATTTTCCCCAAGAAAGGAAACTCTGAAATACTGATTAATTGCATTGTTTCATTATTAGATTTTTTCACTAATGATGCTCCTGTCCTCAATAAATATAGTTCTTAATGCCAATACAGCAAAGAATGTGGTCCCTGACATATCCCTAATGGTTGTACAGTAGTTTTTTAACAGGCAGTGAATCCAGGTTGTTGCATCTGTCATGCCACTATTCCATCTATGAAGGGAAAGGAGCTGACACTTGCTTTTGCAATTGCTTTCCAATCTGCATTCAATGTGGTCATCTTAAATAATGAGTTCTTGATAAGTTTATATTAGTAAATAGGCCCTGAATCTCCCTGTCTGTTAGCAAAAGCATCAGTTCTTCTTTCTTTAACAACAGCTAGTGCTCTGTTGTGCAGTATAATATTCTGCCCAGAAATATTTTTATTGGCATGTTATAGGGGGGTGAGGGGCATGTTTTGTAATGCTTTTAACAATTAAATCATTAGGAATAAAATTTACCTGAGCCTAACAGGACAGTACTTCGCTGTACCGGTTCTGATATCCAGACTCAACATCCAGTGATGGAGAGATCATAACAGATTCTGACGATCTGCGTTTTCTTCTCTTTCTAGAAAAAGAAGGGAAGAAAGCATGCAAATACTCTTCAAAATATGCAGGACAGCAGAAAAAATTTTTTTACTTTACTTGAATAAATAAGCTACATAAAGTTTATTTTATTTTCTGCTTTTAATATTTTTTGACGTACTCAAATGTTAATACATTAAATAAACATGAAACAGTACAGGAAAATTGTGTTTAAAGCTGTTGCTCAGGTTACAAAGACACCATGAAAGGCCCAGATTTTGTTCTGTTTTATTTTTATGAGTAATATTGTCTGCATTCCCACATGATGCTTGTGTGCAGCTCTATAATTCACAGTAAACTGTGAGTTATTTTCTCTTCAGACTACTTTGTATATTACAAAGGATCGCTATTTGCACAAAGCTAATTTTTCTCTCCTCAATGGCAGTCAGTTTCAAGCTTGTTCAGAGGTCTGAACAAGCAAATGCTGGAAAAATGAGGGAGAAAATTGAAATATGTCACTGTACAATGTAAACTCTTTGGTTTATCACAAAATACTAGACAGCAACAAATTGCACCAACCAAAGCCTAAAACCTAAGTAGTTCCACCACCACTACCCCAATAAACGAGTAACAGTCGACGTCTCTGGAATGTGCACTTCTCTCCCATGAAAACATTTTTCCACTCTGCCTTTTCCAAAAATCAAAAGTTCAAAGCTAAACTACTGCATGTTATAAAAGAACAAATTTACCATGACACTTAAACAAAGACATGAGTCAGTGTATTCAGCTTTCTTGAGGAAGGAAGGAGTTATGTTTCTTGTTAAGGCAAGGTTTGCAGTGAAGAAATTATTTTTATAGTTTTATATATCTCCTTGTAATTATTTATCCACATAGATGTTCTATTTTACTGTACAGCTAGAGTTCTAACTCATGCCTTTTTTTTGGTCACTGATATATTAATTAAGGTTTAAAATATTGCTCTTTGGAAGGCAGAATATTAACATCCTTGTTGTACAAATGGGCAATTGCAATCACAGACATTAAGACCGTTAATTGAGTGTTATTCAGGACACCTGTGGCAGTCTGGGAACCTCAGCTGCTGCTCTTTAGTCTGAAGAGTGCTACTTTTGTTCTTGGGAATGGCTCAAGCGAGATGAGCAGCATGTATGTGGAGGACAGAGACAAAATGAGATGGGTTTGGACTGCTGTAGGTAAAATAACTTTTATCCATGATAAAAAGTATGCAGTTTTGGGCTCTTTTAAGTGTGAGGTGTAGAACACAATATATTAAGCAGCTGAATCGCTCTATGTAGTTTTTTTAAAGCTGTTCAGGAAACTTGGAATACTATTGCCATGGTATCTAGTGCCTGACTCATTTGTCTGCTGTGAAAAACCTCGACTTCTGCTCCTGACTGAAATAAGATAGATATTCTGAAAGTCATTCCTCCTGTACACCACCAGAAGTGTGGAAAGTCACAGAGCTCCTGCTAACATTGACCCTGGCTATTCCTGAATGTATGATTGATTTGAGATACGTTAAAGGATGCAAACTTTTACTAGGTACTGCAGTAGCTTTAATGTGTCCATTCTTTCAAGCAGATTGATACTGTAAAGTCTTGTTCTTTATGGATACAATATTGGTGAGTCTAGATCAAAGGTCTGCTCTAGATTTGGACCTTTGACGCTGAATGTGATGTTCAGTAGATGGAACCAAAATCAGAAAATCCTTGAGCATGGAGAAAGCTGACATCTAAAACTGTATATGACAGCCTAGGCACACCATCAGGATTCAGTTTTCCCTTTTTAATACATAAAGAGCACTGTTCTGCAACTGCTCAACCTGAGGGACACTTTTTTCTCTCAAATTCAGGTATTTAACACTACAGCTTAGACATGAGGTGTCATCATTTCTACAGCTGCCCATCTCTTTCTGCTGTTTCTGTAAGATGACACGTGGAAGGAACTTACGTGGCAGTTACCTATAAGTCAAGTATTTAAAAAGCCTGTTGTACTTCATAGGGGAACACAAAGAAGACCTAATGTAATAAATATAAAGGGTTTTTAAAATTTTGACTTTTCAAATGGAAAGGTTTGGATTTTTAATGTCTTTTTCACAGGTGCTTAACCAATTAGGCCATTGAATTTTATGTCAGTTATGAATGAGGTTGTAGAAAATAAAGGGACATGGTGTGTGGAAAATACATTTTCAGTAAGGGAGAGCACCACAGTCAGTTTTGTTGGGTGCAGGCATATCATGCTAGTGACAATGGCTAGAAGCACCAGGCAATTGAAGAGGGCAACCTGCATTATGTCACCTGCTGGGTAGGTGAACCATGTTTTGACAATCACTGGAATAAGCACAAAAGTGAACTGTGTTTGATAGACAGTAAACTCACGTAGCTCTCAGTCCACATGCAATAAACTCTAAAAGTTACTAGAAAGCTCCACCAGCACATATATGTCATTGAGTAATAGGGAGCAATTAGGTGGCAGTGCCTTGATAGAAAGAAGGCAGCTGTCAATAATAGGCTAGTGGTAGGTACAGTTGATGGCTGTGTGCAATTAAGGGTGAGCAGTGGTTTGTTTCCCCTTCTCTGGAGCCAAGCATAGTCCTCACCCACGTGCTGCTTCATCTGGCTATGGAGGCAGTATGGGCAGTACTACTGCATATGTTCTGAAACAGGCAGAAGCACAGTTCAGCCAAATTCGGTATCAGCCACTGTAGTATCACACAGGACAAATACGTACTTCCCTGGCCGGGGCTTCCAACTACCACGTTATACAAGAGAGCAGGAAAGAGACTCTCATCAGAGGTTAGGAGAACTGTGATTTATAACACTGTTGGTAGGTGGAACAGGGGAGACTGTAGGACCAAGAAAGCCAAGTATTTTAAGCATCTGTTATAGGCCTGTGCCAGATGCAGGATACCAGACAAGATGTGCCATTTGTCTGTTCTTGAATGGAATTTCCTATGTCCTTAATACCAAGCAAACTCTGTTTATTTATAATATAACTACTTCTGGTTTTGTAAAGATGACATACAGCACATTTCGTCTTTTCACTCTCACAATGACATTTAAACACTTTAAAAGTGATTTATTTAGCTGTGTAAATTCAGTCAGGCTTGGCAGGTATTTTGCTTTGTCATGGGTGAATCTGTAAAGGCTGTAAAACTTCCCTGTTTAGGGACGCTAAACCGTGTAGCTTCCAGAAGTCCAGTTTTCTCTAATGCTTATCTGGGTTAAGAAGAAGACCCCAGTTCTTTAGACAGGTGATTTCAACTGACTATTTTCATGGGCACAAAGGGAATTATTTGGGAACTGCTGACTGCCTTCTCCTTAAAATGATTTTTTTCCCCCCACTTTTAAGTGATTTTACTTATTAAGTGATTCCAATGATTTCCCAAATAAATAAGCAGGAATTTCTGATCAAAACTTTTTTTTTTTTTCAGAATACATCAATTCAAAACTACAACACTTTGGTGGAAATGAACACATTAGTTGTAAAAGGTACCATCTCTCGTTCCCTGGAGGGCATTTCTAGGCAAAATTAGAGAGAAATGTGACCTTCCCAGAGTAACCATATCTCGTAATGAGACTGACTACCTGGGAATCAAGTATCTCACTATTTAGTCTCTGTGTTAACTTGTTAATACCAAAGACACAACCCCCAAACTACACTTCAGACCAGGTAGGAAAGTCAGTTCTAGAGTGTCTAGGCCTAGATGGAAAATGCAACAGCCCCACAGCAGAAAAACCTGGGCTCAAGAGTAAGCCAACTTTGCAGAAGATTGACTCTTCTTCACATCAACCTTTATTATTCCAAACAGTGCCGGAACACCCATTTGCTGTGCTTCAGTGGCACATCAGGCTGGACCTTCCAGCCTTTTCCATGGGCCCTGACACATCTGCTCCAGCATCACATCTCCCTGTCCTTTACCAGCAGGCTGTGTCCCCATCATCTTGCTACTCTTTAAGATAAGACCTTTTTTTGAACAGTTGCTAGTTTTTGAGTACAGAGAAGATGACATCTAAGACAAGCTTCTTGATCTGGGATCTTAGCAGATACCAGCTTTTCCACAGAAGTGCCTTAGCTTTTGCCAAGGATAGGACAAGAAAATTAAAAATAAATAAAAATTGGCAAGATGGAAAAAGTGAGAAGTTGTAGTTACAAATTTGCTGAAAAAAAGAGCCCACAAAATTACTGACCATAATACAGGTTCCTCCAGTGATAGTCCCTGTAACTTTTTAGATCATAAGGTACATTAAATTGTCTGCAATTAACTGTCTGCCTAAAAAAGCTGTATGAGCTCATCCATTTCTGCCTCAGCTCTTCTGTTTGTAAGGGCTGTAATATTTGACTGGGGTATTGCTCTGAAGTCCAGCTTCTGACTGGAGTTGTTATTACAATAATTACTACAGCAGATGTCAGAATCGAGTGCAAGGGCTGTCATTCAATAATTAAAGCACAAACCACAGCCATCACTTTCCTTGTGTTATTACAGGTATAAATCCAACAGAGCATAATGCAAATGTTCACACTTGCTTCTAGGTGCAGTCATCTGCTAGGAGGGTATGTGTCCCCCCCCCCCCGGCCCCTTCCACCCCCTCCCGTTCCCCGCCTTCAAAGGTTTTTCCAGTACACTTAGCTGTTTCTAGCTGCAGCAAGAAAAAATACAGCTGCACTTTTTGGCTTTTATAGCTTGTGTTCAACCCTCAGCAGCAGCTTAGTCAGAGCTGTTTTACAAGACTTTTTATGTAAACGTTTTCATTCAGTAGTTATCGTGATACCTATGCTCCCTTAAAACACACTTGTAACTGCATACCTTATCTTCCTGTTATCAGGCTGGCCAGATACTGAATTGGTAAGGGGAAGTGAAAGCTGGTAACAGAGGTCATGCAGAAAGCACCAAATGGAAGCTGAACTCATAGATGGGGTCCTGTGATACAGTCCAACATGTTGATGCTGAGTGACACAGAGAACAGCGTCTCGAGTGGCAGTTGAATGGATATGGTCAGCTCAGAGAGGAATTTTTGAGCTAGCCTTGAGCTCATGGCTTTGGAAACAGTCATTTGCAAATGGACCTCGCACAAACAGGATAAAATACAGGATCTAGGGTGGGGTTTGGGGGCTTTGGTACACACAGTCACACCTTGGGGTACTTGGAATCTGGAGGCAGGTCCTTACTTGAGGTTCAGGACAACGTCTAATGTAGTTAAATCATGCAGCCTACAGAGGCTGCTGTAAGGAGGCTGCTGCTTCCCACAGAGGAAAGTCCGGCCAAGAATAGCATGTGTTTCCTCCTCTGCATCTAGCACAACTGCAGCTAAGTGGTTGCTTATGTCCAGAAATGAATGAAATATTCAATGAAAACAAGAATCTTCACTGACGCGACCACTGCTGCTTAATCATTACACAAAATAGTGTTGTCTTGCCCAAGCGTGCCTGGCTCTCTAAGGATAATGGAGACAGTACAGTGTTTGGAGAGCGGCTGTTTTTTTCTGAAGAGTGGGGAGGATGTGCCTGTGTGAGGGCATGTTCACAGGAGTTTTAGCCCAGAAAGAAATAGGTACATCTGGAAAGAACATAATCCAGGTTGCCAGACCCTGGCACCGCTACTAGAAGTAATCCTTTCTCAGGAAAGTACCAAAATGCGGCTGTCTGGTTTTCCCACAAGTATCCGGGCATTTTTCTTGGCAAGCCTGGGTACTGGCAGTTATTTGGCATGTTGATTCCTGCCCCAACTAGTGTCTATTCTTTCTTTGCCGAAGATGGAAGGATATGCCTGTGGTTAAATCACTGGCCTAGGGATTAGGCAAAGTGGGTTCTGCTCAGATTTTAGTCTGCATCCTTGGCCAGGTCACTTAAGCAAGAATTTTGAAAAGTGCTCAGCACCCACAAACAGGATCAGATTTTTCAAAAGCTTTCTGCTTCCACTGAGGCAGGGGCCAGATGATCAAAGGAACTTCTCAGAAAATTTGGCTGCAAGTGTCACTGTGAGAGCTACTGGGTGCTGAACACTCTTGAAAATCTGTTTCTCATTGAGGTGCCCGGGTGGGAACCAAGCTCTCCAACTAGCCCTCATTGTCACGGGAAGACACTTGAGAATCTGGCCAGGAGCAATCACTTTAAATGCTACACCAGCAACATTCTCTGTGCCTCAATTTCCTCTAAAATGAGTGTGATGTTGCCAGTGGGCTTGTAAGGATAAATTCATTAATTGACTGTATATGATGCTCTTGGATACATCTTCAGGCAGGAGAGGGACGTGAAACATTTGTAGCATAATACCTTTCCAGACTTACTGAGGATCTGTATAAGCAAGAGTGTATTAAAGAAACAGGAGCAAGACTCCAGGAGTCAGCTTTGCTCTATGTGCAGTTCGTAAGCCTTGTCTTAAATCCTTGATTATGAGTCAGGGCTCCATCATGCTAGGGGATGTACCAGATCAAAAAGACTCACCCTGAAAAACCTTTGTGCTAAACGAAGTGGGGCGGAGAGAATACATTAGAAAGAAATGATAAAGCTGTTCTGTTCAGCTGTTTGCCTTCTGACTCCCTGCCTGTTGAGTACAGTAGCTTTATCATTTTCTTTCCTCACATCCCACAAAAGTGTTTGGTATTTTGGGGGAGCTTTGGGGGTTTAGAAATTGAGTTTTACAAGGCCGGTTATTCTCCTTATACTAGATACCCATATACAGCAGTGATTTTTACAGGTGGGTTTATTTGTTTGTTTTAAGACCAAAGAACCTTAACTTCAAAATGGACTTTTTTTGTCTTTTTTTTTTTTTTTTTTTTTAAACTTACAGTGGCCTCAATTTTGCCTCCAGATGGGGAAATCTGAAAGGTCCTGAGCCTCCTGTGGTGCGTGTTGGAGCTGCCTGCCTTCTCTTTCCAAGCAGCCTCCCCTCACAGGATGCAACATTTTCTTTCCAGCTGAGAGCAGCGCTCCCCTGGCTGCCCCCCTCTTCTTTGGCCTTCCAGCACTGTCCACATCTGTGTGAGCTAATGCTACCCAGATCCTTCTCAAAGGGGCACTGAGGGCTGGCACGCAGAAGCAAAGCCCCCAGGCTCTATCTCCGAAACCCAAGAAACCTCAAATGCATTGTGTTTCCATAAATGCTCCTCAGCTGACTGGGCTGGGGGGAGTTACAGCTCTCCTCAACCCTTGCCTCTCCTTTGGGAATGGGAGGCTCAGGCTTTAAATCAATCTTCTGACTGCCCGTGTGCAGAAAGAGCATTAATGCTAGAGCAGGCCGGGAGCTGCAGGGCCGCAACATGAAGTGGGAGGTGTTAAAACCAATATGAGGTGCCTGGCCTGGCTGACAAGGGCCCCTTATGTGCTGCTGCCCTGTGGCCCTGCCCACAGGCCTGCGAGGGTGACCTGTCACTGCCCCGCTGGGCGATGGCACCTTCCTTCAGGGCTGCAGCGGGGCGGGGGCAGGCTAACATGGGCTCCCACTGTGAGCGCTACGGGCGGGCAATGTCTACCAAGTGGGAGGTGGGCCTGAGGGGGTCCTGTGGCTGAGGGGTGAGGTCCTGGGGTACGGCCTCCTCAGCGATGTAACTCAGTATGGGCTCTGTTGGTTGCAGGTGCTAAACAGCCACTTCCCTTACCAGTGCTGTAAATGGAAGTGAGGGTGCTGTCAGTTTGGGGTTCGCTTTCTTCAAGTAGAACGTTGTTACAATTAAACGGTTGCTGAAGTTAACCTGCTGACATAAACCCTTGCTATCTTGACGGCTTTTTGGGTGTCAGGTGCAATGTTCCATGTTTTCTTGGAATCTCAAAGGCTTGCAGGCAGTTGAGCAAGCAGAAGTATTTATCCTCATCATCTTTGGTGGCACTGGGCTGAGGTCTGTGGTGCTGAGTGCTCCCAAGTTGCATCTTCAATTAGCTTCAGCTTTGGTGGGAGTTGAGGGAGCTGTTCCCGGTGTCATGGATGTGCTGGTGGTTCTAAGGCATAAGGCTCTATGCTGTGAGTGTCCATCAAGCTAAAATTCTGGCTCTCAAAATACACTTGATAAACGAAGCACTGAAAATATAATAGGTTTCTGTTTGCTTATTTTTGTAATACTTATTTTCATGAGAAGAACGGTTAGTAGAAAGTTGAGAGCGTGTGTAGTAGAGACAATGTCTCTGAGCAGTCACAAATTGGGTTTGTTTTGCTTGTGTTTCACGGACCTTTTGTACAGAGTCCTTGAGAGCACTCAGCATACGAGTGACAGATGTGATGTTGAAAATAGGGTGTTTCAGAAGAATAATATATTTATTGCAAGTGAATTCTGAACACAATGAAAGGCAGTTTTGGGGCTTGAAACTTGAAACTAAGAGCTATCTTGCCCTGACTGTGGAACAGTTACACCGTAGGAATTGCACATCAAAACTATTCTGTAACTTGGATTTTAGATATTGAGTATTTGCAACTAGTTGCTTAAGAGCAATCTAAAATCGAAATGCAATGAAGGTAATGTTATAAAAGATGGCTGAGCAGAGTGGATTTCCTTTAAACTAAAATTTAAGAGTAATTTGATAATTTTATAGCAGTACAATATTGAAAGAATTACTCCTGCAAATGAATCTTTAATCACGTATCAAGCTTGGATGTTAAACTTCAAGTTTTCTTTATTTCCAGGGTAGTACGAATAAGGTTTTTAGCTGAGGCTAAGAATGCAAGCTTAGGGAACAATCCTAAAATGTTTTCCGTGTTTCCTGATGTAGTATGTTATGCCCAGATCTCCAAAAGATAAGAATAGTCTGTAGGAGTTCCTGAGAGTAAGAACTAAGAAAACGCCCTTGCAGTGGCAACTTGGACTGCACTGCATAGACCTCTTAAACCAAGCTATGCTGGTTGGAACTGGAGGAGAGTGGGAATTCCTGTAACAGACACAACCAACTACTGCACCGCTTTCTTCTGTGGAAGACAGAAGCTACTTCTGTGTCTGCACCTATAGGCACATACATCAAAACAGTTCAGCGATTTCACTGCCCAGACTTGCACATGACTTGGGCACAGAGTAGGAACTCAGTTCATGGACACCTTCATTCTTCACCGGAGAACGTTTTTGGAGCTGTTAATCTGAAAAGCAAGGATGGGAGCAAATCCTTCCAGTAGTTGCCTTGTTAATTCATGTAGGGAATTAATAAAAAGGCAGGATAGCTCTTGTGAACTGACATTCTGCCTGTGAATTCTGCATTACATGACTACCGAGTCTTGTTCAGTAATCTACTGCGGTACATTACAAATTGTACTCAGGACAAGTATCCCAGTCTCAGAATGCATTCAAATGGGGCCTAATAATGATTACAGTAATTTCTGAAAACAGCTGGATTTTACTAAGCTCTGCCCACCCTCAGCAAAAATCTTTCCATTCATTGGAGGGCTTATGCTCTTTTTAAGAGCTCTTTTTTTCTACCCTGAGTTAACCAGAACTTGACTTTGGCCCTTTAAATCCTCCTCCCTATCAGCTCAGTAACCACAGAGGCAGTTTATTACTGAAAAGAAATCTAAGAATCAGTTTTGGCCAGCATTGTCTTGGAAAGTTCATTTTATTAACATGGTTTTGGTTTTATTTCAAAAACGCTTTGACAAGCACTGACATTTTTGGAACCAGTAAAGCACAAGAGACTTACTCCTAAAGGCCTAAGCTTTGCATTTTTCTGCAGCGAACAATGTGATGTGCTACTATGGTAAATTCAATTCAAGCCACTGGCTGCAAGGAAATAAGTACTGAGTGTTGTCTTTTTTTCCTTCATGTTCTAAAATGTGTTTTGTGTGAATGTTGGTGCTTGTGGGATGTACTTGCTTAACTACTCTTGGCTTATTTGCTTTTTATCTGTAGTGCAGGTGACATATATCAATGCTGGCAACATAAACTTTCCTCATAAGCCTGCTTTTATAGCTCAACTTTGACCTAAAGTAACTACCTCTTGACTTTTTGCTGAGATTTGCCAACAAAGGTCCCAGTTGTGTGTTTTATATTCATGTCCATCAACTGAGAGTTGGACTAAGATCACCTAATTCATTTACAAAGAAATACTGGGAAATATCCGAACACTTTCTGTTTGTTTTTTTTTTTTTTTTTAAGGGAAGCTGAAAGACAAATTCTGCTCTCTGAGCCACAGAAAAGATCCTTGTTCTGATACTCTGCAATCACTGCTGCTCCACGCATGATGGGAAGAATGGAAGGGCAGAAGAGAGGTAAGTCGTGTTACTGGCATAAGCAGACTTGACTGCTGGATTTCTTTGGTGGTTGAATTGATTGCATTTGGTTTGAGTGTCCCTGGGGCTGTGCCTTCTTCCATTCTGTCCCTTCGAAAATTACATTGAGTAAATGAGAGACTAAATGTAAACATCTCCATTTCAGGGACTGTAGTGTATTACATATATGCGTGTGTTGTTGCTTCATGTTATTATACTGTGTTTTGTTAGAAACTTGGGTTTGCTTTCTAGAATTTTCAATTGCAAAAACGGTCAAATGCTTCCCTTGAAGTTCTCTGTGCAAGTCTACAGTGTGCTACCGTCTGCTTCTTACTTTCAGAAAGAATGCAGCAGTATGTTGGTCTGGAAAGAGTGATTGCTTTTTTAGTTAGCAGGAAACATGCTGCAGATGTTTCAAAAAAATCTGGCTTTTAATATACCTTTGATATCTAGTGTGTGTAGCTGTTAGTTTTGACTCGTTCTCCCTTTAATAGGATAGGTTATGCATATCCTATACATTGCTGTGATAAGATTCCTAGGAGCTGAAGTGAACTGGCATACCTGACCCAGGCGTTTGTGATTTGTAGTGCAAGGGATATTTATTTAAAAAAGAAATTCTTTCTTAAATTTGCAGAATATTTTTTTTTCATATCAACTTTATTTCAGAGAGACTGCATAAATTGTATGACCTGTTTCTCCAGTTGCATAACCAGATTATATAGGCCTTTTCCTAAAAGAATGAAAAAGAACTAGTTAGGTTCTTTTTCTCATTTGGTTTGTGGATTTTTAAATTTTTAAAATTTTTTTTAGGTTGGAGTGTTCTTGTTGGTACCATTTCTTTTTTTTTTTTTGCAAATGCCCAGAAGCTGATAATCTCAAGTGTTACAATTTGGGATAGCCAAGAATATTTGTGATAACTGGCCAGATGACTCCAAGCAGAGTGTAATGATCACACATGCTTTTCTGAAAAGAGGTGGAAAAAGCAAGGTGTGTGTATGATGCCTAAGAGAAGGATGCTCTAGCTGAGTAGTATTATGAATGGCATAGCTGCTAACACACTTCTCAAATCTGAAGTGGAAAGTTTCTTACCTCCCAGGAACTCCACATTATTTTTCAGTGCCCTCGTGTTGAACTTGGTGTAGCTGTTGATGAGACCCTATAAAGAATGATGTGCACATACATGCACAGACACCACAGTCATCAGTTTACCGCATGCACACAGCACTGGGAATAGAACTTAAGACCTTCGCCTCCGCAAACACAGCTGCTCATCTGGCTGTGGGCTTTGTAGCCAGCAGAGGGAACTGATAAACACTCTCATAGGGCCGCTTTATATGTTTTTTTTTTTTGCTAACCTTGAGAGGGCACTGATTCTCCCTCCCTTTTGAAAAAGGTCCAGTATATGTCACCCCTCAACAGCTTCACCTGCCATTCAGGAAGCAACAGATCTATCTTCCTTTTGCTATAAAATGTGAACTTGAATGAAGAAGTTTTAATCATCGTGTCCCTCGACTGCACAGTGGTATTAATCCCCTGCAGTGCAATTATGAGACATTCAATTCATTACACATCAAGACAATTACAGAAACACATCCAACATTTCAGGAGTACAGGGAGACCAAGCACAATTGTTAACTGATGTGTAGAGAGAATAGGCACAGTTATTGCATAAGACCCAGAAAAGGCTTCAGAACCATTATCTTTTTAAGCACATAGAGCACCACAACTTTTGCTGAAGGAGAATTCTTTTAGCATGAAGAATTGATCTCACTTTCCAGAGCGAAAGCCGCAAAAACCTAACATCACTTACACAAAACTCTAGAAAGTTGTAAGTGGCAAGAGTAAGAAACTTTAGTACAGTTAAATACAGATATTTGTTGGGTTTAGTCAGTAACAACAAGCCATCTCTCTTTATTTTTTTTTTGTCTTTTCTTGTTTTCCACTACAAAACTTCATTGAACCATTGAACCATCTCTTTCAGAAATATGATGCTCATGAAAATAAAAAATTATCTCCCTGTAGAAGGAAAGAATCCACAGTTTAGAGCAATTAGAAGGCTAAAAATGTAAGTGAAAGTACAGGGGTGTATTTAAACTTCCAGGATAATACTTAATCTTCCCTGAGATAAGTGGTCAGAAAATTTTGCCTTTGTAGGTGTGCTCATGGACGTATGAAAACTGTCCTACCTTCCATAACAGATAATGACAAAATTATTAATGATTCTTTTTCTAGCCTTTATCACTCCTGCCAGTCCTCCAGTTACCTCTCACATGTTCACTATATTATCTGTAAGCAGTGCATGCTTAGTGGTAATTTTCAATTTAAAATGAAAATAAGAGACAAGGCCTCCACTGCCAGGGCAATTACTCTAGAAATGGAGCATTAAAATGGTTTTGAGGTTTTTTTAATGCAGTATTTGTAAGGCCATAAGAGCAATTAGGAATCTGTACCCACACAAATTAGCTATAGGGTTAAAAACTAAGGGGATAGAACATTGCTATAGGGTTTTTTGTTGTAATGATTATGAATTTATATCCCAAATGTTTATAGACGCGCCACATGATAGCAAATGTAGAGTATATTCTTCATGCCATACAAGGTCCCTGTGAATAATTTTGCTTAAGTATCATGTGCTTCTTTCTGCACACTTTACTGCCATTGAGTTACCAAGACTGAATTCTTATAGTCAGATGTTGCCCATCATTTCTGGTCCATGGCAGTGGATATCTGCTTGTTCATCCTGCCAAGAGTAGGCTGGTCTCCTTTAACCACAAAGGGTGAGAAAGAGGTGGTCATTTGGCTATTCATTTATTTACCCCCTCCAAGAATGATTTGCAAATCCCATTAAGGGGTGTAAAGGATTTCACAGGTACTTGGAAAGCATCAGGAGTAAATTACCTCTCTCAAGATATGTCACTGGAATTTTCCCTGCTGTTCAGCCCTAAAAGGACATATTAGCTGCAATGGGGTGAACTTTCCAAGACTGATTGCAAAATGAATGATGGGATGGGACCCAGCAGTGCCAGACTGGGACCCGAAAGAGCTAAATCTGATTCTCTACCATGAATTTTGCTGGAACCAGAAGTAAACCAGTCCATGTATTTAGTATCAGCATGAGCAGAGGAAAACTTATCTCTGCCTCACAGAGAGGTGTGTGAAAATAAACTCTTAAGATCAGAATGACTCACAAGCAGTGGAAGTGGCAGGCCTATGCATAGATAAGCAGACACTGATATGTTTATCCTGTGTTTCCAGGAATCTAGTTCAACACTTCTGACAGCAGTGGGAGTTATGGTAGTGACTTAAGTGGGTAGTAGTGCTCTAAATGAAACCCCAAAAAAACCTAAGTGCAACCACCAGGAGGAATGGCTGAGCATGCCTGCTCAACACTTCACTGTTCTGTGGCTGAAAAATTGTATAGTCTCTTTACCTTTATTTTGTTATTTTCAAATGTTATGGTCATTACACAAAACATCTGAATTCCTTGTTCCCATTGATTCACTTTTGTAAAAAAATTGTGGTTGTAGCAGTATTTTAAAATGACAGCATTTTTATTATAATATCACTATGCTTTGATCTTATAAAAGGGAGTTTTGGGTTGGCACAGAGGTCAATAAATGCATTCCTAAACATCTAAGTTTTTTTGGAGACCTGCTGGGTGCAGTTTCCCTTGATCCCCTTCTGCAAAATGATGCTAAACTGAATTATCTACTCAGCTTAAGAGAGAAATTGCTCAGAGGAGATTCTGATCTAAATTAGATGCATTCCTTTGAATAGAGTTTTCTTAATATGTCCTGCAATCCATTTTTCAAATGCCAAAACATTACATTTCACAGCAGGCTTTAATAAAAGCTATTTTGCTATATAGACATTTCTTGTGGCAAATGGATTTTTTTTTAAATTTGTTTTCCTTGAAAATTTCTCTGTTAGAAATTTTGATTTATCTCCTAGAGTAAAATTCTGTGTGAACAGAGAGGCTTTACTGACAGATTTTAGACCTAAATTCTGTACGCATTACACTTAAAATCATATATCTGTGCTTTGTAGGAGGGGTGTTTTTGGAGAGAGAGATTTGCTATAAAAATCAGATGTTAACTGATGAATGAAATTTTGTAGCTCAGAGATAGAATGCCAGCTGTGAGGAAAACCATTGGGGTCCATTCCTACCTTCTACAAGCAATTTACATGGATTACCTGGATGCAAAATAGTTTTTACTTTAAGTCTGCTATAGAAAGCACTGTATTTTGTTTCTGGATAGTTCTATTTATTGTTTGGTTGTTGGTTTGGGTTTTTTTGGGAGTTAGGGTGGTTGGGTTTTGTTTTTTTTTTTTTTAAGATACTTGTGTAATCTTACAGGCAAATAGCTGAAGGCAATGTTTTCTTTTCCCCATTAGTTACAATAGATAAAGTGTAAAATTCACAAAAAAACATAAATACAGTATGCAGGAAAGGGCACTTTGAGCAAAGTTCTGCTGTTGTTACACAGTGCTATAGGTTAAAATATTGTAGCTAATATGAGTATGGCTATATGAGGACACAATTCTTTTTCAGAAAATATTTTTTTATTGGGGGAAAGAACATAACAACAACAAAAAAGAGTGAAATTAGAATTGTTTGGCTATCAAGAAGAAAATATCCCTCTAACTGTGGAATGTATTACACAGAATTCAAACAAACAAATCACAGACAGCATTCACTGCTTGCTTTTGGTAGCTTGTGCTTTCCCTCCTCTGAGCACTGGAGAGAGGCATTCTAGGATTAGGATTTCTGTGATGGAATTCCTTTAAACAGGTGACTGTGTGTTAAAAGTGCACTGACTCACACAACACGCAAACCCAGCACTTGTCCCTAACAGATTCACCTCTATCAGGATGGGTAGTTGAATAGATGTGAGTTTTGGAACCACACACTTCAGCTGTTCAGTAGCTGTCTCTGAGGCATTTAACTGTTCCTTCCTCTGCAATAGAAATGCCTGTGCAGGCAAACTGTAGGTAAAATATAGTTCAAGCTGATCTAGAAATTTCATGGAGACACAAGGTCTGTTGCTCTAAGAAACAGAACTTTGCTTGTGAAATGTGTACTTTAAGCATATTTGGTACCAGATAGTGAATTCCATCAGCCTTATTACTGTGCTTCTGTGAGGGCTGAAGTTCCATCAAACTTTTTTAAAAGGCAGTAAAATCTCTGAAGATGCACTTCAGTCCCAAGATTGGCTCAATCTGGCTAGTAAATACTATTAGCAATAAAAACCCCTTTCTTAAATTAGCATGAGGCATTTTTTTTTCCTCAAACAGAATTTAAGGAAGCTTTAGAGTGCAAGGGTTTTTTTATAACTTTGACTGGACTAAGAGGGATAATAAATTGTTAGAATTGGTCTGGGTATACTAATCTCTTCAAAATCGAAAAGAAAGGGAGAGAAGATCTTTTCCCAGTCACACAGTATTTCCCAGCAAGATCTGTTTTTATTTCATTGCTAAAACAACAGACTGTTACTAACTTAAATGTCAGATGACACTACATCTGAAAAAAAAAAAAAAGGAGGGGGAAGCCAACACCACCCAGCAAGGCAGTGCTAGAGTTCACATTAAGACTTCCTCACGATAGCTGGTTAGAACAGAAACCTGAAGTAGCAGTAATCTTACCTTGAGTATACAAGATCCAAGGAGAGAAGATCACTGGCTCAAAACAGTGGAGGACTGAGAAAGTGCTCTGATCTGCTGCTGGTAGCATGCACTTGGCTTTTATGTGCAGGTGGGAGGAGCTGCTCCCTACAGTAGGTGGGCAGTGAGGATAGCAGGCAGACAGCCTTCAGAAGGCATTGTAGAGTAGGTTTTTGCTCTTTGGGGACAGAGAGAGGGAGAAAAAACAAACTGGATGGCATTTACAGGAGAAATAGTGTTGGATTTATTTGTTGTTGTTTTATTTCTTTAAATATTTAGTTAACTAAAGATTTTCTGCTGTATTTGTTTCTCTGAACCTCTGAATTATTCTAGTTACAGTTACAATGCTGCTAGGTCTTACTTGGTCTTTTTGGAAGGATTTTTACAGCAGTGAGATGACAATTCAAAGAAAGTTGTTATCAGAAAGGCTGGTGTTTCCCTTTCTAAGAAGTGATAGCTATGAAGAAGCAGCCCCTTGATCCTTAAAGTTGGATGTTTACTCAGGGACTGAACTTCCTTTATATTCCAAATGTCTACTAGATCTCAGCTCCGGAATTCTTCTGAGTTTCTGTTGTGCTGAGCTACCCAGCTTTTCCTTGACGCAGCTGTAACATGTTCCATCTACACGCTGACTTCCTCGCAGTTTAGTTTAGAGCAGTTTTATTGTTCCTTGTGTCTGAGTTCTAAACAATTTTCCCAACTGGTATTCTCAAAAGGCAAATGTAGCCAAAAAGACAAACCAGTAGGAATACACATTCCTGGTGGTTTCTGTGTAAAATTATTCATTGTTCATTTTAACTCATTCAGTACTTCCAGGGCAGAGAAGAGTGGGTGGCACAGTGTCCAGACACTGGCTCCTGCAGGTGAGAGAGACAGTTATACCCACCTGGAGTACACTGGGCCTCTGTTATTTACCATAATACATGAGTAAAACCTGATTAGTGAGTGGAGATGCCAGAAAGATAGTACAGGAATGGGAGGAAAGTGGTGTAAAATCAAGGGAGAGGCTAGAGGTGCATCCTGATCCTGGATGAGAACCTGAGTTTACAGAGTTGAGATAAACATATTTGTAGCAAAGGTGATAAAGAATATATATATTAAAATTATAATGATATAGTATATGCATTTAATACTGTGTTTTTTGTTATAATTGCAATATAATGTGTATTATAATATATAATTTAATATCTTTTTAATACACACACACACTGCTTCTTGCAGTAAAAGATCAAACCGGTCACTTGATAAGGAGGTATAAGATGCTTATAGAACCTGGAACTTCTATCAATGCCCTGAATTTCTTCTCAGTGTTAGACTCTTGTGCCTGTATTTTGAAATCTGAAAAATATATATACATACACATATGTATATATAAAAGCCTCGAGTGCTAGTATATTTATGTTACTAAGTCTTAAGATGGACTCAGAGTAACAATCACTTTCTTTTCCTCCTC